>NC_057801.1:850106818-850406818 GCF_018294505.1 Triticum aestivum | reverse complement strand
GCAGGACATCCTGGATCTTGTTCCGGTAGTGGTGGTCCTCGTGATCTGGGTTCTATGTCTAGGGTTAACATAGCGACGGCTGTGTGCACGACGTGTATCCTTATTTGATGCGGCGGCTAACCTAGGTATCAGGCGGCACAGGTAATCATAGATCTAGGTTTGGTGGTGCTGTTCCTTGCGATCCAAAGTGATCATGACGGGTGCCGTGGCCATCTTTGTTACTAGGTTTGCATGATCTGAACGCTCTCTGTTGGAGTAGTTTACTTACGTTCGTGGTGTTCTCTATTTCATTATTGATATTGTTTGCACATGTGATGATACTTACTATTTATTATAGGAAATGGCGTACAATGAGTTAACTGATATCATGGTAGATATGGAGTTTGGACAAGTGCTGAAAGACTGGATAGATGATTGGTCAGATGATGAAAATTCAGATCACGGAGATTGGTCAGAGAATGGGAACGAAGGGGAAGATCTTAATGTGAGTGGCATTATCATGTTATAATTTTTTGGTGGCACTCGACAACATTATATTTTTGTGTTGAAAATTTATAGATGGATGAGCATGATGATGGTCAAGAAAACAACTCTGAGGTCTCGAATGAAGATTACATTAGTCAGGTATGGAAGTGGAATTTTTTGTTCGCATGCAAATTGAGTTTTTCCTTGAATTTCATATGATAACTAATTATGTATTTGTGTTGTATTTTTTAGCTCATTTTAGGATCTCACAATGCGTATGACTATTATGGTGAATCCGACGAGGAGACATGCCTTGATGATGAATCATTAGATGCACCTGACTCTAGGGAGTTGCAGTCGGCGGTCATCATGAGTGATGTATGTATGTGATCAGTGTTGTATGGAGTAATGTTAAACCATACAAAACTAATTTCATGGCTATGTTTTGATTGTGTAGGTGACGGAAGATGAGGGGAAAGAGAATGTCCAAGATACTGCCCATGCAGATGATAAGAGGGATATGTGCATGAAGATAATAGAAATTAATTTTATGTCTCAAGATGTTGCTTTCGATTTGTACAACAGCTATGCTAGAGATACTAGTTTCAGCATTAGAAAGGATAAGGTCAGGTATAGAAAAACTTAGTCACATCGTATGCGTTACAGGCGATTTCTTTGTTCCAGAGAAGGGAAACGTGACATCAAGTTGCTAACCGAGGAAGGACGCACCCGTAGGCTCAGACCCGAGACACGCTACAACTGCGAAGCGCACATGACCGTGAAGCTTGACGAAAAGCGTGGGATTTGGTATGTTGAAAGTTTTAAGGACAAGCATTGCCATATGCTAGCAAGACCGGATGAGGTACCTTTTCTTTGGTCCCACAAAAAAAATCGAAGAGTACCGAAATTTGAGATATTGTCCATGAGAGCCGCAGGGATTAGAATTCACACCTAAGATGCACATAGCCAAACACTGAAAGTCTGACAGAGAGAAAAAAGAACCAACATATTAGCAGCAGTAGAGTCCTATAGACCGACACTAAACCTATGCCAAAAAGGATGGTGGACCGATTTGGAGATTATACCGCCACCCATGTTTGGCAAAAACCTCCGTGGCTACCTACTTCAACCGAGTACACACCGCCTTGAACATCGGTTGGTACTCCGCTCGTTGTTGTGTTTGCCACATACGAAGCGAGTGCTTACATCAGAAAATAACCTGCTTAATATATGTATTCTCATCATAAAAAATGAGATCATTTCTACATAGGCAAGGTAACCATTGCAAGACATACGATCCAACTCTTATATGCATTCTAAACCTTTTTGAAATACGATCCAACCAGTGACAAAAAATATTGGCAACACTTGGTGCACACAAATTTGTCGCTATTTGGATGGCTTGCCATGTAGTACGAGCAAACTTGCAATAGAAGAAGAGGTGTTTGATTATGTCTTCAAGAGTACAAAATCTGCACTTCTTGCTCGCCGGTTGCGACGTGCGAGGTTGTGTTTGGTTAGCACTACTCCCTTTCGGAGATACCACATGAAGAATTTAATATTTTGTGCAATCTTGGACTTCTCAATTTTTCAGTTATTATTAACCGGTTTTTAGAATGCATTAAAGTTTGGTACATAGACTCCATTGTGAAAGACCCAGATGTAATGAGATTCCAGTAAAAGACATCCCAACTTTGTGTTAGGTTAATCGTATCTAGGTGGGATAGAAGATTTTGCCGGAGGCGAATCAAATTCCGCTTGAACAAAATGTTCGAGGGGGTGAACTGAGCACCTGTGCAATAGTATTATTCTTTTCGCGAGGAGTGTTCTATAAGGCTGGGTACTGTCATTAGAGATTGATTGTATGTAGATAATGGGTTACAAGGTCGGTCACCTGACCTGAATGATAAGGCTGTCACGGTGTCACCTAACCTTAATGATAATACTATATAAGGTCTGTCACCGGACCTTAATGTCGAGCTCCCGTGTCGGCACGATGACCAGCGACTGGACCAGGGACCGGCCGATGCCTATCGTCGAGAAGACGACCAGGATGTAGGCCAGCGTATTCCCTGAACCTGTAGTCCAAATGCAACACACTGAGATAACACTCACAATACATGCCCGTAGAAATGGACAGGGCTCAGGGGTGGCGGGCGGAGAACATCGCCGTGGATGATCTCGCAGTCGTGGGAATAGTAGCCAGGAGTGGCAGTGCCCATGGAAGGACGGATGTGGATGAGCCAGAGCTAGATAGTACGTAGGCCGGGCCAGAAGTGGAGTTGGGCCTAGAATAGTGAAAAGAAGTTGTAGATTAATTCAGGTTGTGAGGACTTCGACTCAGGCAAAAAGTACACCCCGCTGGCAGGTACTGTACGGTAGCACAAACCAGGAGTTTATGACAAAATTTGGGAAAACGTTTAAGGGCATGTAAAATGGTGCTATCTTAGGAGTGCCATGTAGGATAAATGATGAGGTGGAGGAGAGAGAACTCATAAAAAAAGGCTTGTCTTCTCTTATTTAAGATAAGACAAGAGATGATCTCTTAGCACAATTTGTGTCACCATGTTTTAAGGAATGACTAGTTATTGAAGATAAGGCTAAGATATAACCCATTGTAGACATACATTTTTATCATCTCTAAATTACATGCAAGACTTAAGATAAGACTGTCTTATCAACCATTGTACATGCCCTAAATTCATCCGACTTATATCTCGGTCGCTTAAGCCCCGTCGAGAGCATGACATGTGGCTCGTGGGCCTGGTAAACCGCTTCCCATCCCTGCCTTATCCTTTCACTTTCCCCTTTCTTCTCCATCTCTCTTCGCCGTACTAGATGCAGCTCGTGCGTTTGGCAGGTTCCCCTGAGCTCTTCTCTCAATCCCATCTCTCATCTCTCTCACAAGTCACACCTCTCGATCCCATCGAATCCACCACCATAACACGCAAAGAGCACCACGCCAGAAAGCTTCCCCGCGTCGTGCTGCTTCTCTCCCGCTTCCGATGCTGCGAGACGGCAAGATCCAGCGCTGTGAGGTGGCGCCACCGGCGCTGCAACGCCGTGCTGCGGGCAGCAAGGGGTGGTGGTCGCGGTGCTGCAACACGGTGCCAAACTCAACGGCGGAGGTGCTGCAACGGCACTGATGCGAGGGGCGACGGCCGCGCGACGGTCAGATGCTTCAAGCGATTGGCGGCTGCTGCAGATGGGGGCTCGCCGGTTTTGCGACGAAGCATAGGGGGGCTGCCGGAGCTGCAATGAAGCGCGGCGGGGGGTCGTTGAAGCTTCGCCGGAGTTGCAAGGAAGCATCACCGGAGTTGCAACGAAGTGCCGCTGGAGCTGCAATCAAGCGCTGCCGGAGCCATCGGGCGCCCTCGGTGTCGCCCGGGTGCTGCCATGGGAGCTGCGAGCGGTGAACAGGTTTTTCGCCCGAGAGACGAGCAGTCAATTTGTTGGGTTGTGCACGTGCCCTAGCTGGCATAACAGACGGCTGCACAAAGCCTCATCTAACGGCTCACGAGGAGGTTTAAAGTTGGCTCGCGTAAGCCGGATGATTTGTAGCAACGCCCCAAAATTTGATGATCAAGTGTCTTCGGTTGCCTTGTCCGATATGAATCAGGATTTACGGTGTAGGAATTAGGAAAGAGACAATCAGTGAGCACGTATTTAGATCGGATGTGCACTGGATCCGACTCCAACCAAGTACGTACAGGCATATGCTTCTATGAAGGGCAATCGATTATATATACCTGGCCGGGCAGCTGGCCGTAAGATACATACTCGAACAGCAGATCGCGCCCACATTGGAATTGCTCCCACTGCAGCAGCCTCGAATCAAAGAAAGATGGAGGCGACCGCAACCAAGGCAATCCCGGATGACATGGTCATTGAGATCCTCGCGCGCGTCAACGACGTGGCCACGCTCTACCGCTGCAAGATGGCGTCCAAGAGGTTGCGCCGCCTCGTAGCCGACCCCTCCATCGACCGAAGAAAGACGGCCTCGCTGCCGGACATGGTGATCCTGGAGATCTTTGTCCGCGTCAGGGATGCGGCCACCATCTTCCGTTGTGCCATGGCATGTAAGTGGTGGCGCGCCTTGATCTGCGATCCTTGCTTCGTCCAGCGCCACTGGCCGCCAACGAGAAAAACTTCCATATTCGTCTCCTTCGCAGCGACAAGAGTCAAAGAGAGGGCGATGCAGGAGGGGACTGATTGAGCACGCAGTCCTTGGAGATGGATTGGCCAGCCTTGCTCGTTTCTCGGCTTTGTGTAGTAGATGCGTAGTTAGATTGTCTTGCAATATTATACCTGCAGCTTGGATTGGATGGAATGATAGATAGTGAACACCGTGACGTCTCTTTGTGTCTTTCGCCTGACTTTTCAGAACTTTTAAATAAAGAAGAATAATTAGAGCAAACTTTTGATTGGAGAGTCTAAACTATGTATATACGGGGATCCTAATTGCGTTGGACCAGCTCTAAAAAAAGAGCGGTAATCGAGGAACGTGGCGAGTATCATATATGATACTACATCCACAGTGCATAGTATCATAGGTGGTTTTATTTATTGCCCTATGTGACATATGGTAGCATACCATTTATTATGATACTGTATCTACCTGTGTTACTATCACCTTCTCTATCTTCTTTAATTGTTTACCACATAAGCATGTTTATGAGTCCCAAACGCATGATACCGGTAATGATACCCCACTATGGCCAGCGTAATATCGTCAACCTGGAAGTGTGCAATCTTCTTGTCAGCAAGTTTCATGGGTTCCCTCCTCTAACATGCGAATGAGCACGTCTTTTCCTACCGTCAATTCTTTCCTTGTATGATGTCTATGCCATTAGAGAATCTACAACGGAACTTGGCAAATCCCGCCTCTCCGGCGCCTGCGGGCATGTCCATGGACACTCACTAATCCTACACTATGCTACTTATTGTCTTCGGAGATGTCCACTATCTCCGTGCCAGGCTTTGGGTACATATGCGGCATATACAACTCCAGATCCTCCTCCGCCTCCGCTTGCAGCTCCTCATCCACCTCTTTGAAAATGGTGTGGATGAAGCGCCGATTGGCCTCCACGTAGTCCTCATTTTGGATGGACTCCAAGATGGACTGTTGCTCTATCATCTCGGCCGCTCGGGCGACCTCAAACTCCCCCCCCCCCCCATCTTCCTGATCCTCGTCCTCCTACGGCTCCAGTGAGAGTCCGCAAGCAAGCAAGCTGCGACGCGGGCACTACGCGTCGCCCGAATCTCCTCCATCATCTGAAAGCTGCGGTCCGACGTTAACATAGCATAAGTGGTCTTATTCTGTCGGGCAACGGCGGAGGCCAACGGCAAGGGGAGAGGGGTGTGTAGAGGGGGAGAGGTGGATGGGCTCGGGATGACGGTGCGGAGAGGGAGGAAGCGGATGTGGCTAGGGCTCGGGGACGTTGTCCGGCTTTAATAGCCCGACATCGGCCCTTGGGCGGCGAGCCGGACCGCCACCACGTGGTGTTAACATCCCACCGGAGGAAATGCCCGTTGGGCCGTCGGGTTTCAAGTAGCATGTGAAATTCAGGTAGAACTGAATAGTTATTGTTGATACAAAGCAATATTTATGTGATTCCTCACTAATGTAAACTACAGAGAAACTATTTAGTAGCCATATTTCATTCCTTAATTAGCAAGTATTTTTCAAGTCACCATGCTTAGTTTATGGCTGACCAAACAGGGAACACAGAATAACACTGAGTAGTGGTGTCAGGTGGTGGAGACAGTCACAAGGTGGAGGGATCTGTTGTCGTGCATGAATCGTGCGTACAGCATCGTGTGTGTAGCACTGCTCTTCTAAATCGGAACTGCTGCGCGGACGACAACAGTATGCACGACAGATGAACGATGCGGGATCAAACGGTCTGCTGGACTCTGCTCCATGCATGGACGGACAGGGATCTGTTGTCGTGCATGAATCGTGCGCACAGCATCGTGTGTGTAGCACTGCTCTTCTAAATAGAAAGTGCTGGGGATGAGGTGCAAGCCATTCGTGTGTCTGGACGGTGTCATGCATGATGGATTGTCGGGTGCGATCTCTTATAATGCAGCGGCAGCTGTTTTTCAATTTGTGACGAACAAGCGATATTGGTTGGAAAATGCCAATGGCGGGCGACCTCATTGAGATCGTTGTTTTGGACAAAAAAATAATCAAAAATCATATTTTGAAGTTCAAAAAATTCTGAAAAAAGTCAGACATGTTCGTATGGATGTATTGTACATGTGTGCATTTTTTGAAGATGATATACATTCTGGTCAGAGCTACAAAAAAATACAAAATCGTGATTTTAAAACAGATGAACAGTACAAACACTGTTAACTATTAGAAATGCGGGATTTTTTGTGTGTGTGTAGCTCCTACAATAATGTATTTCATCGTCAGATTATATATACATGTAGAATACATCCATATGAATGTGTAAAAAAAATTCAGAATTTTTGGAACTCCAAAATTTGACTATCGATTTTTTCAATAAAATAATCTCCATGGAGATAGCCCGCCAAAAGCCCGCACACCGATATTGGTTGCCTATTTGGCTGAGGAATAAGATGGAGGGTGTTGTAAAATAATGTCATTTTATAAAACTAGCACATATGCCCGTGCGTTGCAATGGAGGCATAAATATTATAGCAATTTGATATCAATCGTGACACATATATACATTACGGATAACTCTTCTACACCTTTCTTCACCCAATATATTGCCAAGCACGCCACCACCATTAATGGTACGTCCAGCTCACAATTCCCCAACCCTCCACCCACACTTTGAATTCCAAAAATGTAACCATACTTTAACTTAGAAGTACATTATTTATAAATGATGACGGTGGATATTCCGTCAATTGGCAGCTACAGAATGCTCAAAACATGAAAATAAATCAGGCAACATCTTCACTTATCAAGATTGCAGCTTCACAAATAATTTATGATTTAAAACATGAAAGCACGATAATCCCTTGCTTGACAATGCATATGCACCACCACGTACTAATAAACCAGGTAACGGTGATTTAAACAATGGCTTGGCCTGCATCGCCAACATGAAAAGAACAAGCCTGGCAAGATCTCTCATTCGAGGCAGGTGTTAGACTGTATTTATACGTAGTCTGTGTATTAATACTGTAACATTGTATTGTACCTCTTGGTATCTCTATATAATGAAAGAGCCACACCCCGTTAGGGTGTCGAGCAAGTTCCCAACATATTGTATTTTACATGGTATCAGACTAGGGTTTCGATGTCTTCCGCTGCTCCCGCCGCCGCCGCCGCCGGTGCACCGCACTCCGCCGCCGCGCCGGCCCTCGCCCCTATGTCGCCGTTTCTCGCGTCCCGGCCACTTGTGTCGGCCTACGGGGCCCTGCCGCCGACCGAGTCCCCGATCGGATCCAATCCATCGGGCGACTCCCCTGCTGAACGTGTTGCGTTGCCGCCTCCTGGCGTTGCGGTGCAGCCGCCCTACCGCGCCGTCGCGCCGTCGCCCAGTGGCGTCGCCCCTGGGTATGGTGCGCCCCCGGCGGCCCAGGGCTCCCTCCAGGCGCCGCCATCCTCCTGGCCCGTCGAGTCCTACGCAGCGCCGCATCTTCATCAACACTATGCGGCGCTTCCGTCGCATCACCACCAGCCGCCGTCGGCGCCGATCTACTCCGCCCCCCCCCCCCCCCCGGCAGCAAAACTTCATGGCGCAACCGCCGCCGTCCTACGCGCCGTCGCCGGGCCAACCCTACTCCACGCCGTCCGGGTTCATGGTTGTGCCACCGCAGTCATCCTACGGGGCCGCGGTGCACTACGGATCCGCCCTCGCTCCCGGTGCTCCTGGTGTCTACTCAACGGGTGTTTCTCATCTCGAGACCGCCCCGCCGACGGGTCCCTATGCGCCCTCGATGCATGCTCACGCTGCTCAGGTCATGGCGCCATCACTGTTTTACTTCTCGCATCTGCTGCCGGTGAAGCTCACGCCGGACAACTATCTGTCCTGGCGTGCCCAGGTGTTGCCTCTTCTGCGTAGTCGCTATCTGGAGGGCTATGTTGACGGATCCATCCCGTGTACGCCCGCTCATCATCCGTCGTATCATACATGGGTGGCCCAGGATCAGGCCATCCTCTCTGCCATCCAGTCTTGGCTCACTCCGAGCGTCTCGTCGCTGGTCATCTTCGCGGCTACTTCTCGGGAGGCGTGGGCAGCGCTTCACACCAGCTTCGCCTCGCAGTCTCAGGCGCGTGCTCATTCTATACGCACTGAGCTTGGTGAGACTAAGCTTGGTGACCTCAGCATCACGGACTACTTCAACAAGATGCGAGGTCTCGCCGACACATTGGCCTCGGTTGGCCAGTCTCTGCAGGATGAGGAGTTCACCACTTTTGTTCTTAACGGGCTTGACGATGATTATGACAATCTCGTTGAGAACGTTCATGGCCGCGATGATCCACTCCCACCTCGCGAGCTGTATGCCCGCCTCCTTGGCCGTGAACAACGCATCAAGGCTCGCCGTGTCTCGCCGGGTTTCGTCTCCGCTAACGCCGCCACTCGCGGCAAACCTCAGCGGACTTCATCTTCGGGGGGCAAGAAGGCCCCATCTTCACACCCGGCCCCGCGTGGCAATGTGCCCTCCATCACGGGGGGCAACCGGTCGGTTGCTTGCTGCTCCTCCTGCGGTGCCCCGCAGGCTTGTCAGCTGTGTGGTCTGGAGCGCCACATTGTATCTCGCTGTCACCGTCGCTACAGGCAAGAATTCCTGGGCCTTGGTAACAATGGCAAAGGAAACGACAAGCAGGCTGCCGCCGCCGTGACTACTCATGATCATGGTCGCACTCCGTCCTACTCCATTGATCCATCATGGTATATGGACACCGGAGCTACCAACCACCTCACCGGCGAGATGGGCAAGCTCTCCACTCAGGAGCCATACCGTGGTCATGATCAGGTGCACACTGCCAGCGGAGCAGGTATGCGCATCTCCCATGTTGGTCAGGCTTCTCTCCTTGCACACAATTTTCGCAAACTACATCTTTCTAATGTCCTTCGTGTTCTCTCTGCTACGCGTAGTTTGTTGTCTATTCCTTAACTTACACGTGATAATAATGTCCTTACTGAGTTTCACCCTTTTCGTTTCTTTATCAAGGATTGGGACACGAGGGCCGTTCTGCTTAGCGGTCGTCTTCGCCATGGCTTGTACGCACTTGATGTACTGCACACATCATCCATGCAGTCTTCTCCCCAGGCGTTCAGTGGTGTTCGTGTGTCGCCTACGCATTGGCATGCACGCCTTGGTCATCCGGCGACCCCTATAGTTCGTCATGTGTTGCATCGTCATGAACTACCAGTTGTGTCTAATAAATCTGCTGCCATCGTCTGTGATGCCTGTCAGCAGGGCAAGAGTCACCAACTTCCGTTTTCAGAGTCTAGTCGTGTTGTGAAACATCCTCTTGAGCTTGTGTTTTCTGACGTATGGGGTCATGCCCAGACGTCCGTTAGTGGTCACAACTATTATGTCAGTTTTATTGATGCTTATAGTCGGTTTACTTGGCTGTATCTTATTAAGCGCAAGTCTGATGTGTTCGATGTTTTTATCCAGTTTCAAGCACATGTTGAGCATCTCCTTAAGCAGAAAATCATCCATGTTCAATCTGACTGGGGGGCGGGGGTGAATACCACAACCTCAACTCTTTTTTTAACAAACTTGGGATTTCGCATCGTGTGTCTTATCCTCATACTCATCAGCAAAACGGAACTACCGAACGTAAGCATCGTCATCTTGTTGAAACTGGCCTAACCTTGCTCGCTCATGCATCCATTCCATTTCGGTTTTGGAGTGATGCTTTCTCCACAGCCTGTTTTCTCATAAATAGGCTTCCCTCACGACTTCTGAAAAGGCGGCTGATAGGCGCCGGCGCACCGGCCCAAATTTGGGCCGGTCGGCTGCCAAGCGTCCGATGTATCCTTTTCAACCGTCTGATTGCTTCGTTTTAAAAGTCAAACACGCACAGAAAAATACGAAAAAAAGGCAGCGTGCCCACATGCCACATCACGTGTGCTTGCCGGCCGGCCGCCCTTGTCCTTGTCTTCGCGTGCTTGCCTGTCACCGCGCTACCGTGTCCGTCACCCACGCTCGCCTGCCGCTCATGCCTGGCACTTGCCTCGGCTGCCTCAGCTCTCCATGGTTGCAGCTCGAACACATGAGGGTTCTTGCGCGCTGTCATCATGGTCGGAGCATCCCTAGCGTCCCAGTCTGCGGCTCGCTGCCATTGTTGACTTGCACTGCCATGTCTAGCAAAAGAAGCAACAAAAACCTCAAATGTTGGGTTTTAGCAAAAAGATTTGCTGCTTCCAGCAAAAATTAATGATGGTTCCAACAAAAAACGTAGCTACAAAAAAAACTTTGTAGTCGATTTGTAGCAAACAAATTAGCTAGTTCCAGCAAAAATAAACGCTGGTTCCAGCAAATCAATCTCAGCTGCAAAAAACACCGATGCCGATCGTAATTTTCACCTGTGCCGGTTGCAGCAAAGACGGGTGCCGGATCCAGCATCTGCACATCGAGGTTGCAGCTCGCAGCCGAGCCGGTTCCAGCATCTCGCGCCGTCCATTATAGCATGACGTCACTGTCGTTCCAGCACCGTCCCATGCTGGAGGCAGCTCTGGCCGAGCGGGTTCCAACACCTTGCACTGGTCGCAGCATCTCGGGCGCCGCGTGTCCGCCATTGAAGCTTCCCCGGTGCCACGGCGTGGCTAGTGGCAGCTCCTCCGCCGGCCGCTTCCAGCATCTCGCATCAGCGGTTGCATCATCCCGCTGGCCGCGTCCGCGTTTCCAGCTCCCGGCGTGGCCGGTTGCAGCTCCTCCGCCAGTCGCTTCCAGCATATCAAGCCAACGGTCGCAACATTACGTCGCCGCCGTTCGAGCTTGGCAGCCTCGGCTTGCAGCATCCCGCAGCGCGCGATCCCAGCTCTTGGCACTGGGCACCTCCGGTCCAGTGCCGCCGCTAGCTACCTGTACGTAGCACCGTCTGTGGCGGCTTGCAGAAACACGGCCGTCGCCACGGGGTCGCAGCAGCATCCAGTCGACTCTGCCACGGCAGTGTTCAGGAACAAGAGGAGGCTTTGCGTCGCTGGGGATGGCCATAGCAAGAAGGATTGGTGGGGAGGTGGTTGGTCGGCCATGAAGGTTAGGCGTGAGTAGTACTCTGTAATGGAGAAAAGAATGGCTAGCGCCTTTGGAGTGGGAACGAAGGAAAGAGAGAGAAGTTTTGAGAGAAGGAAGAGATAAGATATATGCGGTGGGTCTGAGGCCACGTGGTAGTGGCTGGAAAGACGATGCGTGGGACCAAGGACGCGCGTCGCTAGCGACCGGCCGAGAGTTCCACCGGCGCACCGATTGTAAACATTTCCCTTCTGAAAATGCAAACTCCGCTTGAACTCTTGCTCAACGAGATTCCAGACTACACCTTTTTTAAGGTGTTCGGTTGTGCTTGTTGGCCTCATCTTCGCCCATATAACAAGCGCAAGTTAGAGTTTCGTTCTAAGAAGTGCGTCTTCCTGGGGTACAGTTCTCTTCACAAAGGGTACAAATGCCTCCATGTTCCTACAAATCGCGTTTACATCTCTCGTGATGTGGTGTTTGATGAAAACGTGTTTCCTTTTCGCGCCCTTCCGACAAACTCTACCTTCTCCTCACAACCGGTGCACATGTCCACACCTTCGCCTGATCAATTTATGGATGTTGCATATGCCCCTGCGTTATTTCCTAATCATGCTGCAGGTATTGGACGTGGCGCTCGTCTTGAACTTCTTGATGAACAGGACAACGACGCGGCAGCTCCGGCTCGAGACGTGCATGTCCCATGCATAACGGGTTCGACCCGTGTACCCGCTCCTGCATCGTCACTGGAGGCTCCTGTGCGGGCGCCGGCCTTGCCTGCACCACGGGTGGCCTCGCCTGGCCCACCACTGGCCCCGCTCGGCTCCTCGGTTGGCACGCCGCCCGGCCCCTTTACTGGCGCCCCGCCTGGCCCGCCACTGGTCCCGCCCGGCCCCTCGGCTGGCGCCTCGCCTGGCGTGCCGCTGGCTTCGCCCAGCCTTTTGGCTGGCTCTCCGCCTGACCCAGGAGGGGTCGCGCCCGACCTGGAGGCATCTTCGCCTCGGTCGGTGGCTGCCTCGATCGGTCTGGAGCAGGACCTGGTCAGTCCCGCTTCGGCTCGTGGATTGGCCTCTCCGGGCTTGTCGCCGTCAGGGAGCCCTAGTGCGAGCTCTCTCTCGATGCAGCTTCGTCTCCTTCACCGGTTGAGTCGGTCTCGCCGGCACGCCCGGTGGTGCCTCTTCGTCCTCGTACACGGAGTCAGTCGGGCATTTTCTGTCCGAAGGAACGCAAGGACGGAACTGTGGCACGGCTAGCCGCGTGCATGGCTCACATTGCTGCTGATCCCACTGCTGAGCCTCGACACTTCCAGGCTGCACTGAGTATTCCTCACTGGCACGCTGCTATGCAACAGGAGATTCAGGCTCTCCAGAAAAATGACACTTGGCAGCTTGTTCCTCCAGTTTCTGCTGTCAATGTTATTGATTCCAAGTGGGTTTTCAAAGTCAAGAGACATGCTGATGGGTCGATCGAACGATACAAGGCGCGCCTTGTTGCCAAGGGCTTCAAACAGAGGTATGGTCTTGATTATGAAGACACGTTCAGTCCTGTCATCAAGCCTACTACCATTCGCTTGCTGTTGTCTCTTGCTGTCACTCGTGGATGGTCTCTTCGCCAGCTTGATGTGCAGAACGCTTTTCTCCATGGCATTCTGGAGGAGGAGGTTTACATGCGTCAGCCACCTGGATTTGTTGATCCTGCACGTCCTCGTCATCTCTGTCGATTGACTAAGGCGCTCTATGGACTGAAACAGGCTCCTCGTGCGTGGCATGCTCGTCTTGGCTCCATTCTTCGGGCACTTGGGTTTACTCCCTCCACGGCAGACACATCGCTGTTCCTTCTGCAGCGTCCTGAGGTTACGATGTATCTTTTGGTTTATGTGGATGATATCATTCTCATCAGTTCATCCCATGCTGCTGCTGATCCTCTTGTGGTTGCACTTAGTGGTGCCTTTGCTGTCAAGGATTTGGGTGCCTTGCATTTTTTCCTTGGTCTGGAGGTTTCCCGTTCTTCCACTGGTCTGACCCTTACACAGAAGAAGTACTCTCTGGACCTGTTGCGTCGTGCAGGTATGCTGAAGTACAAACATGCTATTACTCCGATGTCGGCCACTGATCGGTTATCTGCTCTTGATGGAGATGCTCTTTCACCTGAGGATGCTACTGAGTATCGCAGTCTCGTTGGTGGTCTGCAATACCTTACTATTACCAGGCCTGATATCTCCTATGCAGTCAACCGTGTCTGTCAGTTTCTACATGCACCAAGGACATCACATTGGTCAGCCGTGAAGCGCATTCTGCGTTACATCTGTCTCACTGTCTCCTATGGTTTGCTTCTTCAGCCTGCACCCTCGTGTGAGCTCTCAGCTTTCTCAGATGCAGATTGGGCTGGCAGTCCTGATGACAGGCGATAGTCTGGCATCAGGTTCAGCCTCATCGCTTTTGAGGCCAAAATCAATGCATTCATAGGACTTTGAAGACATGATGCCTTACAATTTTCTAGTTATATCCCATGTATAATGGATTTTACTATTTCATAAATAGTATAACTAATAATTATCTTGAGGAGGAAGTCATAGAATACCAAAGTTTTAGCACAATCTGCTTTTTAGTATTTCAAATTTTAAGAAAAGCTTATTTGAAAATAAGCTACATCTGGTACTTAGCATGGCACCACTTCATTGCAAGTCTGCAATATGCTACAAATAGGCATACAGTAGGTGTTCAATATGCACAAAACAAAAACTCTTGAAATGCTTTGTACACTTACTAATTATGATCAACATCAGCTATAAAGCTAATTTTAAAATGTACTCTCATTAAATCTGGAACTAAGTTTTGTGTATGCGTTTAGCAGCATAGTCTTAAGGGCTTAAATTAACAAAACAAGGTAAAATGAAAACTTAATAACCTTGGCTGATCCAGAACATATACATTGCAGTTGCCAGCTAACTCTTGTTGATCCTACCTACCAAATGAACTTGTATGCAATTGAGTAAGCGTACTGAATTCGATAATGCAAGTAATGTGGGATAGGAAAAGGGGAAGCTTAGAGCCTGAATAATGCTTGACATGAGTTGAGATATCTCTGACTCCTTCATGTTGGTGTCCAGCCCGATGCAGCCTGGGCCTTGAGATCCTCGTAATTTATCTGCCTGCCTCTGCAATCACTTGCAAGCACAGCCACACAATGTGTACATTCCCTTATATCTCAGACTGATGTGGATATTGGTGAGGCTGTGAAATACTCCCTCCGTTCCTAAATACTTGTCTTTCTAGAGATTCCAACAAGTGACTACGTACGGAACAATATGAATGAATCTACTTTAAAATATGTCTATATACATTCGTATGTGGTATTCATTTGAAATCTCTAGAAAGACAAATATTTAGGAACGGAGGGAGTAGAATGATGCCAATGAAATTGGTTTATCTCCCGGAAATCAACAGGGACAAACACCAGATTTCGAAATCCCTAGGACCCAAACCGGCAACTCCCTCATATCTAGAGTATCTAGCGGCTCACCCTTTCTCAGCGCCCGCAACAAAATTCCAACAAAATACACGAATCAAGACTGAAAATATACACATGAATTTATACCTAGATATTTATAAGTTGGAAACGAGGCACCAACAGACCAACTCTTAAGGGTGGCGGCGGCCGAGCAACTCACTGCGCATCAACAAAAATCAAAGCTCGCCCTTGTCCTCGGCCGTCAGGGCTCGACCTTCGCAGCATTGTGCTCGGGAGCGGCGGCCACCGAGATGGAAAACTTGGTGACCGGGATGAAAGGTCATGGCGGAGATTGGAGAAGCAGTCGACAGTGGCGTCCGTTAATGCATATGCTCGCGGCCTCATACTCGGGCTCGTCATGCAGCGAGGTCTCGGATCATTGCGGCTGCGAGGGCCTCCAGCACGACTAGTGAAGGCGTTCGATAGCACCAGTGTTCTTCGTCGTTCGTTCGTTGTGGCCGAGCTCCCATGAAGAGATAGGGAGAGGGTGGCGGGGTCAAGCTCCGGTGGAGTGATAGGGAGACGGGTCTGGTTGATGCCAGTGGAGACGCGGGAGCTCGCTGTCGACCAGGTAGACGGCGGCGGCAGCGCCAAACCCTAGTTCGGGAGAGAGATGAGGAAACGAGAGATGGGGGGCTCGGGAGGACAGGTGACCGCGGGTTCAACCAAGGGACCACGGGTTGATATAAGAAGACGCGTGAGCTGCGTTGGAGGCCTATCATGGCCCAATGGCGAGGGATCGTATCTCATCTCTACGATAGAGGAAAGCAAACAACTGAAGTGCGAATCACATACGGCTCAGATCGGTAGATTTATTTTAAATCTCATCGGTCAATCTTTGTGACTAACATAAAATCAAAGGATATAAAAGGATGACGTATGGAGAGATATGAAAGGTTCCGGCCTTTAATATTAGGTAAAGATAAAGATATAGAAAATTTAAATATATGGGTTGAAAAGAAAAAGAGGGTGACGCTGAGTTAAACTAAATTTAGTTAAGAAACTTTATGAGAGAGAGAGAGAGAGAGAGAGAGAGAGAGAGATGGATGGGTGGGGTGGCGCCGTCATTTGGGCACGCGAGGATCTCCAGGACCATGTCGTCCTAGACTGCCATGGCCACGGACGCCCTCGTGATTCTTTCCTCCATGACGGCTGCCACGGAGCGATCTGTGTGTCCTTACGGCCGCCCCGCCCCCGGCGGATATATAATGAATCGCAGGTCATAGAAAAGGAGCATATGCCTCTGTATCGATTCTAGTCTGTTTGGGTGCTCGTCCGTTCCGGATACAAGCTAAATGATAGTCTCTTTCCTGTTCCTACTTCCTGAATCCTAGTTCATACTGGATTTTTTAGTCTAAACACACTTTATTTATTGATCATAGTTGAAATGCGTTGGGATACAATTTAGGACTTGAGTGTCATGATGCCACACGTGGCGTCCAAAAGAAAGTCGTAAAGTATACTTAGCGACACTATTGTTCGCACACGAACACGTCACTGTTTACCTCCAACGTTGAGGATGATGCAGCGCAGCTCACGTCGAAGGAAACCCTTCCGAAACTGCGTACGCAAGAAATCCGACGGGTGCTTTTCAGGACCCGAAACCCCACGCGCCCGGGAAACCCGTCTCGACCCACGACAGCTATGGGCTGCCCTAGGTCGGTTCGCCCGCCCCTAGAGCCTCGAGGATCGCTGCCATTTAACACGAAGAACGAGAGAGAACGGACAAGGGAGAGAGATAAAACTAGAGTAAAAAGTAGTTGGGTTTTGCGATTGTGTGTTGTTGAATCGGCCGTCATCTCTTATTCATCTGACCCTGATCATTGTGTAGGGTATATATAGAAATACATGTAAGAAAGAGAGACTTAGAGTAGAGCATAGGTCATACATGATTTAATATATTCGTTCTCTAACTCTTATAGTCATACTTCTAACTACATGTGCTCCGTCCAAACTAGTCCTGGTCGATCCTCTCCGTGGTTGATTCGTTGTTTCGCGCTACCGAGGCACGTGCTGGCCCATCAGGGTCATTCACCTCGCCGGGGTATGCGTACCCGAGACACTGTGCAGATAATCGTCCAGCCGGATGTGCAAAAAAAATATAGAAGTTACGTGAACTGTTTGAAGATACCAACTACAACCCCCATTATTGTGAGTCTATATTCATATTTGCATTGCCACTTCTATTCAAGCATAGTTGTTATATCGGTAGCTCTCGGATATAGTTCCCGTATGTGAGCCAAGTATATGATTTTTTTTTCTAAACTGTTTTTGCAGATAATTACGCTCATATTGCGTCTCATGTTTGCCTTGTCGGATTCGCTTGTGTTGTTGGGACGAACCCCCGATGGCACTCGATGAACTGCCCCTTCTGTATGAATTTTGCCAGGACCACCTATTACCAACACCATACGAACGCGACTACCAACATGTTCATGCTTCTGTTTGTGCGTTGATGAACCTGGTAATTAAGAAAGAACTCATAAACCGTTGACATGGACACAACAACCAATGCCAAGGCTGCGGATTTTCATATTCACCAGCCCCACGGGGTATCTAAACAGAGAAACCAAACACAAATCCTTGGGTCACTTGGGCGTCATACACCGAATATGATGGGCACAAATCCTGCGGTCACTCGGAACAACCAACACGACTCGACACCAATTGCAGACCAGAAATTAAACGAACTATTTGAGATATTTTTTCCTCAACCGTTTGCAAATGGTTATGTTCATATTGAGTTCCTATTTCCCTTGACAACGATCATCACCTATAACTTTCTTGAGCGACTTGTTTCTAATGGCATGAGACCCTGTCCATGAAGGATTTTTTCCCCAACCATTTGCGAATGTGCGAAATCCAAGTACAACCAAAACGGACGGGCGTCGAGAGAGAGCAGAATGGGAAGTGGCAAAACTGCAAAACCGCCTCCCCAACCGCGACTAAAGGGTTTTGGCGCCGCCTCCGTTCCCGCGCAGAAAGACCCTTTAGTCGCGGCCCGCCACCCCAACCGCGACTAAAGGTATCCTTTAGTCGCGGTCCGCCTCCCCAACCGCGACTAAAGGGCTGTGCTAGAACTGGCGCGGTGCGGTGGGATGTTTAGTCCCACCTCGCTAGCCGAGAGGCTTCGACAGTGGTTTATAAGCGCGGCTGCGCTTACCACTTCGAGCTCCTCTCAAATGCAGGCTTACGGGCCTATTCTGTCACTGTGTGCCTGTGGGCCTATTGGGCCTTCTGCGGGCCTGAATCCTGGCCCTTTAATGGGTTTCTAGTCGTATTCAGGCCGTGGTGGCCCAGTAGGTGGTATATTTTCTTTTTTTCTTCCTTTTTTCCTTTTTCCTTTTTTCTTCTGTTTTTTTCTTATGTTTTTCTTCTGTTTGTTTTTTTCTTCTGTTTTTCCTTTTTTCTTCTGTTTTTTCTTCCTTTTTCTTCTGTTTTTTCTTCCTTTTTCCTTTTTCCTTTTTTCTTCTGTTTTTTCTTCTGTTTTTCCTTTTTTCTTATGTTTTTCTTCTGTTTGCTTTTTTCTTCTGTTTTTTTCTTCTGTTTTTTTCTTCATTTTCAAATCTTAAAAATACAATTATATATCAAAAAAATCAGAAAAATAAAACTAATTCATTTTAAAACCCCTTGAAGGTTTGACAAAAGGTTTGATACAATAAATTATTACACATTATTTCTTCCCTTGTGTCCCTGCTTGCTTACGATTGTGCCGTATCCATGGAGCATCCTCATCATTTAACTTAATGCTTGGGTCGGTGTTCACTTTGAAGGGCGGAATTTCAGCAAACATATTATAATCTTCTGACATGTCTGTCTTGTCCTCCACTCCCACGATGTTTCTTTTCCCTGAAAGAACAATGTGGCGCTTTGGATCATCGCATGATGCACTGATCGTTTTCTTATCTTTCCGTTTCCTCGGTTTGCTACTCATGTCCTTCACATAGAAAACCTGAGCGACATCTTTCGCTAGGACGAATGGTTCGTCAAGGTAACCAAGATTGTTGAAATCCACCATTGTCATTCCGTATTGCTGGTCCACCTTTACCCCACCTCCTGTTAGCTTGAACCATTTGCACCGGAACAAAGGGACCTTAAAGGAGGGTCCATAGTCAAGTTCCCATATCTCCTCTATGTAACCATAATATGTGACCTTTTGCCCATTCTCGGTTGCTGCATCAAAGCGGACACCACTGTTTTGGTTGGTGCTCTTTTTATCTTGGGCGATCGTGTAAAATGTATTCCCATTTATCTCGTACCCTTGGAAAGTCGTTATAGTCGAAGATGGTGTCTTGGCCAACATGTACAGCTGATCTACAACATCATTGTCATTCATTAAATGTTTTTTCAACCAACTGCCGAAAGTCTCCATGTGTGCCTTCCTAATCCAGGATTCAGGCTTCCCCGGGTTGTCCGAGCGTAAAATATTCTTGTGTTTCTCAAAGTACGGAGCCACCAAGCTGGAATTGGTCAGTACAGTGTGGTGTGCTTCAGTCAGAGAATGGCCGTCCATACATATCGTTGATTTGCTTCCGATCGTGCCTTTTCCACTTAGTCTCCCCTCGTGCCGCGATCGAGGAAGACCAATCGGCTTAAGGTCAGGAACAAAGTCAACACAAAACTCAATTACCTCCTCATTTCCATAGCCCTTGGCGATGCTTCCTTCTGGCCTAGCACGGTTACGAACATATTTCTTTAATACTCCCATGAACCTCTCGAAGGGGAACATATTGTGTAGAAATACAGGACCGAGAACGAAAATCTCTTCGACTAGGTGAACCAGGAGGTGCGTCATAATATTGAAGAAGGATGGCGGGAACACCAACTCGAAACTGACAAGACATTGGATCACATCATTCTGTAACCGTGGTAGAACTTCTGGATTGATTACCTTCTGAGAGATTGCATTGAGGAATGCACATAGCTTCACAATGGCTACTCGAACATTTTCCGGCAGGAGCCCCCTCAAAGCAATCGGAAGCAATTGCGTCATAATCACGTGGCAGTCGTGAGACTTCAGGTTTTGGAACTTTTTCTCCGCCATGTTTATTATTCCCTTTATATTGGACGAGAATCCAGACGGGACCTTCATACTGCTCAGGCATTCAAAAAAGATGACCTTCTCTTCTTTGGTCAGAGCGTAGCTGGCACGACCTTGAAACCATTCCGGATGCCGGTCATCAGGGTCTTTCAAACGTTGCTGGTCCTGCCGTGCTTCCTTTGTATCATTTGTCTTCCCATACACGCCCAAGAAGCTTAGGAGGTTCACGCAAATATTCTTCGTAACGTGCATCACGTCGATTGCAGAGCGGACATCTAGGACTTTCCAATATTCTAGCTCCCAGAATATAGATTTCTTCTTCCACATGGCTGCGTGCCCGTCAGCTCCCTTCGGAACTGATTGTCCGCCAGGACCCTTTCCAAAGATGACTTTCAAATCCTTGACCATATCAAATACCTCAGCACCAGTGCGTTCCGCAGGCTTCGGCCGGTGATCTGCCTTGCCGTTGTAATTGTTGCCTTTCTTTCTTACTGGATGAATTTTCGGAAGAAATCGACGATGCCCAAGGTACACGTTCTTCTTACAATTTGGCAAATGTACACTTTCAGTCTCATGTAAGCAGTGCGTGCATGCATTGTATCCCTTATTTGACAGTCCCGAAAGGTTACTAAGAGCAGGCCAATCGTTGATGGTTACGAAAAGCAACGCTCGTAGGTCAAATTCCTCTTGTTTGTGCTCATCCCACACACGGACACCACCCCACAGCTGTAAAAGTTCATCAACTAATGGCCTTAGGTACACATCGATGTCGTTGCCGGGTTGCTTCGGACCTTGGATGAGCACTGGCATCATAATGAACTTCCGCTTCATGCACAACCAAGGAGGAAGGTTGTAGATGCATAGAGTCACGGGCCAGGTGCCATGCACAACCAACTAATGGCCTTAGGTGCCGAAGCAGATGCATGTGAACATCTCTTGAGGAAGAGTAACCCTTCTGATTCTTACAGATAACACATGGACAGATAACAAAACCCCCCTGCTTGTTCGCATTAGCCACTACGAGGAAATCTTTCAAACCCGTAGTGAACTCGCCGGAGAGTCGGTTACCGTACATCCATTGCCGATTCATCTGCATTATTATAATATAAAATATATAATTAACCATCATGCATTTGTTAAACTAACTAGCTACAAACAATATAAATTAAACAATGAACTGCACACATGCATATTTTATCAATGACACACATGCATGAAAGGTTCAAGTTGCTAACCGCGATCGAGGAGGAAAAAATAAATGAGGAACCTCAAGTGTGGCTCCAACACTTCATATCATGTTTGTTTCACCCTCTTAGGGTATTTCATCAAACACCTTGTGTGCATAAGAGGAACCAAAAGCAAACCTACACCCCCTTGTGAAGCTTGTGAAGAGAAGTGGCACCAAATGGCTAAGTGAGTGTGCTGAACTGGTATATATAGGGGAGGAGCTTTAGTCGCGGTTGGCCTGGACAACCGCGACTAAAGGCCTTTGCGCACCTTTAGTCGCGGTTGGCCTGGCCAACCGCGACTAAAGCCCCTCACGTGCACCAGCTGGCCACCGAGCGCCCTGGGCCCAGGCCTTTGGTCGCGGTTCGTCTGCCGAACCGCGACTAAAGACTTCATTAGTCGCGGTTCCTACAGTTTCGCGACTAATGGGGCTGGACGGAAGCCTCTTTTTCTACCAGTGTGACCTGAAAGCAATGTAGCAAGCTATTAACTTCAACAACACATATTACTCACCTAAGTCACTGAAAATGGTGGTGAATTGGAGATCCGTCGACAGTGCTTTCCCCACTCCCTTCCCACGCCGCCCCCACAAGGTGATGGGGAGGGCCTCCGACAGCGCCGCCTCCAAGCCCTCCCTCCCCCCTTCTCCTGCTTCGTCGCTGCTAAAGGGCGCGGACGGGGAAAGCCCGGTCGGCGCCAGAGGCGGCGGGGCGCTGGTGGTCTCCCACAAGGTGGGGTGGTGCAGGCCTCCTCTCGGAGCGGGAGGCGGCGCTGGTGCTGGGCGCTGCGGCGCAACGACACGTGGGCGGCGGCAGTGCGCAGGTACGACGGTGCTCCAAGCAGCAATGTGGTCATGCGCTCCCGCGCTTTGACGGCCAGGTATAGCTGGCAGGAGGCACCGGCTTCATCCGCGTGGGTCTGTGGCCGTGGTACTACCTTCCGGCGGTGACAGCGGCTAACGGCTGTGGCGCTCCTTGGCTCACAGGCGGCTCCCTAGTGTCGCGGAAAAATCCTCTATTCTTGTTTCATGTTGTTTTCCTAACAGATCTGAAAATATGTCGTCTCAATATTCAGAGGGGAGAACTATGTTGCTGACTATATTGCAAAGTCTAAGGTCTATGGAGAGGTGGACAATTATGGTTGGACCACGGATGAGGAGAAAGACGCCAACATGAATGAAACAAAGGATGATAGCTCTGAGGAAGAGGAACACCCACTACCTCAACCCGGAGACATGCATGTGGAATTCGAGTATTAGTTTCGTGAGCACCATGCTTGGGGGAGATGCCCCGGGATCGTATCACCATCACTTTTACTGCCCTTACCAATTTTAGTTCGATCCTTGGTTATTTTGTGATTTAGTTGAACAAAAATTTAGCATGATATACAGCTCAGTGCCAGCATCCGAGACCCCAAACTTGGCCCGGAGTGCGTCCCACATATCTTTTCCATTATCAATTGACGCATAAGCATCAACTATGTTCTCACCAAGAACACTCAAGAGGGCAGCCTTAAACAAGGTATCCATTTTCTGAAAAGCTTGTGCATGTTGAGCATCTTGCTCTCCTTCAGGTTTGCCAAGAGTTGTGTCATAGCAACTCATGGTTTGAAACCATAAGACAACTCTCACTCGCCATCTCTTATAGTGGATACCCTCAAACATAGGAGGTCTCATGGAAGCAGCAAAACCACTTGGAGTAAATTGCCTATCATAAGGTTTTTGAATTGTTGGAAATATGAGCAATTTACCATATGATTTTATTAACGGAAATACTAGATAAAGCATGACTAAAATAGCAGAGATAAAGCAAGTCATGCGATCTGATAGAGAGAAGGCAAATAACATCTGCAAATATAAACTAGAACCAAACATCTCTAGAGTAGACAGTAGACCAAGTTGCATATATGAAGTAGAACCTATCATGTCTAGGGCAAAGACTAGAACAAGGAACTGTGGCAGAACCTCTAACAGAAAAAACAAGAACAAGTACGGGATAGTAGCAGCAACAGTAGCACTGGACTTCGGGTCGGTGTCCTCGGTAGCCATGTCATCGAGGAGGTTGTCGACGTCGGGGAAGTAGTCGTCGGAGTCCGCAGCTTCCGTGACGAAGAAGTAAGTAGTCGCGCAGAGCGCTCCCCAAAAACCTTGTCACTCTTGTCCCGTACAGGACTCAAAGAGGTGCGGTTTCGGAGGCCTACTGTCCCGACCTGCAGTGCACGCCGCAAGCCGGGATGAGGAAGATCATAGCAGCAGCACAGTGTTAAGGAACCCGTGGCGAGAGGAAGAATGAGTTCTGGTACGTCTCTCTGAGAGGAGCGACCTCCCTTTTATAGGCGCAAGAGAAGGAGGCGAGAGGGCAACGACGGAAGGTGAAACAAAGAGACTAAGATGAAGCGAACAGCCAGCAGCCGAAGGGCTGCACCGTTCGCATTCAAACTCCACTATCGCAAAAACTTTTCAGCTTCCGTGTGACCTTTTGTAAACATGTCGTGCGTGGCAAAAATTTAGACATCGGCTCATTCCCGCAACCCGCGGCGCATCATGCCGAGGCGGGCGGTGGCGGAGGAGCACGCGTGGATGTCCCTCTTGTTCTCATGCTCATACATGTGGGGAAAGAACCTCCCTTGTAAAAAGGTCCAACTCCCTCTAAACTAGCAATGTGAGACTAAACTTTAGTTCCACCTCTTGCCTTGCACGAATGGGCTGCGTGGGCCTCTAGGATTTATTAGGAATTTCTGAAACTGCTATTGGGCTGGTCCAAAATAGACAAAATTCCAGCAAAGCAACACCCAAAGAAGCTCATTACATGTCTCCAAGCCTCTCAATTGACGGCTCCGAGACCTACATGTCATTGAGGCCAACGGTGTTGCCCGTCATTACAATGTTCCAGGACCGTTGCTTCAGTGCTCTCCCCCCTAACTCAGTTTCCCAGGGGTATCCTTGTCCCTCGTGAGTTTACTTTTTCCCTGGCCCGTCGTAGCCCAGATCCAAGCCCTGTCTAACACGTATAACCTAGACCATATATGTATAATACCCTCTCCTCCCCCCCCCCCAAAAACATCATACGACCCCACGACCACGTACGACCTGACGAATCCAATCATTCAGGCATCTCCATAATTCACGCAGTACCCTAGTTGAGGTTCTTTACAAATATTGGCGCCGGCCATCTCATCACCGGCGATCTCGTCGGACAGTGCGCGCGTCACCATCGTGAATCTCCAGTGCTCGCAGGTACCGCATCCCGCGTCCCCCTTTTGTTTCGATCGCATCAACATCGAATGAACTGCCACCGTTTTCATGGTAGTGGTTAACCTAGCTACCCGGCAGCGCAGGACATCCTGGATCTTGTTCCGGTAGTGGTGGTCCTCGTGATCTGGGTTCTATGTCTAGGGTTAACATAGCGACGGCTGTGTGCACGACGTGTATCCTTATTTGATGCGGCGGCTAACCTAGGTATCAGGCGGCACAGGTAATCATAGATCTAGGTTTGGTGGTGCTGTTCCTTGCGATCCAAAGTGATCATGACGGGTGCCGTGGCCATCTTTGTTACTAGGTTTGCATGATCTGAACGCTCTCTGTTGGAGTAGTTTACTTACGTTCGTGGTGTTCTCTATTTCATTATTGATATTGTTTGCACATGTGATGATACTTACTATTTATTGTAGGAAATGGCGTACAATGAGTTAACTGATATCATGGTAGATATGGAGTTTGGACAAGTGCTGAAAGACTGGATAGATGATTGGTCAGATGATGAAAATTCAGATCACGGAGATTGGTCAGAGAATGGGAACGAAGGGGAAGATCTTAATGTGAGTGGCATTATCATGTTACAATTTTTTGGTGGCACTCGACAACATTATATTTTTGTGTTGAAAATTTATAGATGGATGAGCATGATGATGGTCAAGAAAACAACTCTGAGGTCTCGAATGAAGATTACATTAGTCAGGTATGGAAGTGGAATTTTTTGTTCGCATGCAAATTGAGTTTTTCCTTGAATTTCATATGATAACTAATTATGTATTTGTGTTGTATTTTTTAGCTCATTTTAGGATCTCACAATGCGTATGACTATTATGGTGAATCCGACGAGGAGACATGCCTTGATGATGAATCATTAGATGCACCTGACTCTAGGGAGTCGCAGTCGGCGGTCATCATGAGTGATGTATGTATGTGATCAGTGTTGTATGGAGTAATGTTAAACCATACAAAACTAATTTCATGGCTATGTTTTGATTGTGTAGGTGACGGAAGATGAGGGGAAAGAGAATGTCCAAGATACTGCCCATGCAGATGATAAGAGGGATATGTGCATGAAGATAATAGAAATTACTTTTATGTCTCAAGATGTTGCTTTCGATTTGTACAACAGCTATGCTAGAGATACTAGTTTCAGCATTAGAAAGGATAAGGTCAGGTATAGAAAAACTTAGTCACATCGTATGCGTTACAGGCGATTTCTTTGTTCCAGAGAAGGGAAACGTGACATCAAGTTGCTAACCGAGGAAGGACGCACCCGTAGGCTCAGACCCGAGACACGCTACAACTGCGAAGCGCACATGACCGTGAAGCTTGACGAAAAGCGTGGGATTTGGTATGTTGAAAGTTTTAAGGACAAGCATTGCCATATGCTAGCAAGACCGGATGAGGTACCTTTTCTTTGGTCCCACAAAAAAAATCGAAGAGTACCGAAATTTGAGATATTGTCCATGAGAGCCGCAGGGATTAGAATTCACACCTAAGATGCACATAGCCAAACACTGAAAGTCTGACAGAGAGAAAAAAGAACCAACATATTAGCAGCAGTAGAGTCCTATAGACCGACACTAAACCTATGCCAAAAAGGATGGTGGACCGATTTGGAGATTATACCGCCACCCATGTTTGGCAAAAACCTCCGTGGCTACCTACTTCAACCGAGTACACACCGCCTTGAACATCGGTTGGTACTCCGCTCGTTGTTGTGTTTGCCACATACGAAGCGAGTGCTTACATCAGAAAATAACCTGCTTAATATATGTATTCTCATCATAAAAAATGAGATCATTTCTACATAGGCAAGGTAACCATTGCAAGACATACGATCCAACTCTTATATGCATTCTAAACCTTTTTGAAATACGATCCAACCAGTGACAAAAAATATTGGCAACACTTGGTGCACACAAATTTGTCGCTATTTGGATGGCTTGCCATGTAGTACGAGCAAACTTGCAATAGAAGAAGAGGTGTTTGATTATGTCTTCAAGAGTACAAAATCTGCACTTCTTGCTCGCCGGTTGCGACGTGCGAGGTTGTGTTTGGTTAGCACTACTCCCTTTCGGAGATACCACATGAAGAATTTAATATTTTGTGCAATCTTGGACTTCTTAATTTTTCAGTTATTATTAACCGGTTTTTAGAATGCATTAAAGTTTGGTACATAGACTCCATTGTGAAAGACCCAGATGTAATGAGATTCCAGTAAAAGACATCCCAACTTTGTGTTAGGTTAATCGTATCTAGGTGGGATAGAAGATTTTGCCGGAGGCGAATCAAATTCCGCTTGAACAAAATGTTCGAGGGGGTGAACTGAGCACCTGTGCAATAGTATTATTCTTTTCGCGAGGAGTGTTCTATAAGGCTGGGTACTGTCATTAGAGATTGATTGTATGTAGATAATGGGTTACAAGGTCGGTCACCTGACCTGAATGATAAGGCTGTCACGGTGTCACCTAACCTTAATGATAATACTATATAAGGTCTGTCACCGGACCTTAATGTCGAGCTCCCGTGTCGGCACGATGACCAGCGACTGGACCAGGGACCGGCCGATGCCTATCGTCGAGAAGACGACCAGGATGTAGGCCAGCGTATTCCCTGAACCTGTAGTCCAAATGCAACACACTGAGATAACACTCACAATACATGCCCGTAGAAATGGACAGGGCTCAGGGGTGGCGGGCGGAGAACATCGCCGTGGATGATCTCGCAGTCGTGGGAATAGTAGCCAGGAGTGGCAGTGCCCATGGAAGGACGGATGTGGATGAGCCAGAGCTAGATAGTACGTAGGCCGGGCCAGAAGTGGAGTTGGGCCTAGAATAGTGAAAAGAAGTTGTAGATTAATTCAGGTTGTGAGGACTTCGACTCAGGCAAAAAGTACACCCCGCTGGCAGGTACTGTACGGTAGCACAAACCAGGAGTTTATGACAAAATTTGGGAAAACGTTTAAGGGCATGTAAAATGGTGCTATCTTAGGAGTGCCATGTAGGATAAATGATGAGGTGGAGGAGAGAGAACTCATAAAAAAAGGCTTGTCTTCTCTTATTTAAGATAAGACAAGAGATGATCTCTTAGCACAATTTGTGTCACCATGTTTTAAGGAATGACTAGTTATTGAAGATAAGGCTAAGATATAACCCATTGTAGACATACATTTTTATCATCTCTAAATTACATGCAAGACTTAAGATAAGACTGTCTTATCAACCATTGTACATGCCCTAAATTCATCCGACTTATATCTCGGTCGCTTAAGCCCCGTCGAGAGCATGACATGTGGCTCGTGGGCCTGGTAAACCGCTTCCCATCCCTGCCTTATCCTTTCACTTTCCCCTTTCTTCTCCATCTCTCTTCGCCGTACTAGATGCAGCTCGTGCGTTTGGCAGGTTCCCCTGAGCTCTTCTCTCAATCCCATCTCTCATCTCTCTCACAAGTCACACCTCTCGATCCCATCGAATCCACCACCATAACACGCAAAGAGCACCACGCCAGAAAGCTTCCCCGCGTCGTGCTGCTTCTCTCCCGCTTCCGATGCTGCGAGACGGCAAGATCCAGCGCTGTGAGGTGGCGCCACCGGCGCTGCAACGCCGTGCTGCGGGCAGCAAGGGGTGGTGGTCGCGGTGCTGCAACACGGTGCCAAACTCAACGGCGGAGGTGCTGCAACGGCACTGATGCGAGGGGCGACGGCCGCGCGACGGTCAGATGCTTCAAGCGATTGGCGGCTGCTGCAGATGGGGGCTCGCCGGTTTTGCGACGAAGCATAGGGGGGCTGCCGGAGCTGCAATGAAGCGCGGCGGGGGGTCGTTGAAGCTTCGCCGGAGTTGCAAGGAAGCATCACCGGAGTTGCAACGAAGTGCCGCTGGAGCTGCAATCAAGCGCTGCCGGAGCCATCGGGCGCCCTCGGTGTCGCCCGGGTGCTGCCATGGGAGCTGCGAGCGGTGAACAGGTTTTTCGCCCGAGAGACGAGCAGTCAATTTGTTGGGTTGTGCACGTGCCCTAGCTGGCATAACAGACGGCTGCACAAAGCCTCATCTAACGGCTCACGAGGAGGTTTAAAGTTGGCTCGCGTAAGCCGGATGATTTGTAGCAACGCCCCAAAATTTGATGATCAAGTGTCTTCGGTTGCCTTGTCCGATATGAATCAGGATTTACGGTGTAGGAATTAGGAAAGAGACAATCAGTGAGCACGTATTTAGATCGGATGTGCACTGGATCCGACTCCAACCAAGTACGTACAGGCATATGCTTCTATGAAGGGCAATCGATTATATATACCTGGCCGGGCAGCTGGCCGTAAGATACATACTCGAACAGCAGATCGCGCCCACATTGGAATTGCTCCCACTGCAGCAGCCTCGAATCAAAGAAAGATGGAGGCGACCGCAACCAAGGCAATCCCGGATGACATGGTCATTGAGATCCTCGCGCGCGTCAACGACGTGGCCACGCTCTACCGCTGCAAGATGGCGTCCAAGAGGTTGCGCCGCCTCGTAGCCGACCCCTCCATCGACCGAAGAAAGACGGCCTCGCTGCCGGACATGGTGATCCTGGAGATCTTTGTCCGCGTCAGGGATGCGGCCACCATCTTCCGTTGTGCCATGGCATGTAAGTGGTGGCGCGCCTTGATCTGCGATCCTTGCTTCGTCCAGCGCCACTGGCCGCCAACGAGAAAAACTTCCATATTCGTCTCCTTCGCAGCGACAAGAGTCAAAGAGAGGGCGATGCAGGAGGGGACTGATTGAGCACGCAGTCCTTGGAGATGGATTGGCCAGCCTTGCTCGTTTCTCGGCTTTGTGTAGTAGATGCGTAGTTAGATTGTCTTGCAATATTATACCTGCAGCTTGGATTGGATGGAATGATAGATAGTGAACACCGTGACGTCTCTTTGTGTCTTTCGCCTGACTTTTCAGAACTTTTAAATAAAGAAGAATAATTAGAGCAAACTTTTGATTGGAGAGTCTAAACTTCCTTCCCTAATAATAAAGCATGGGTTGAGTCTGTCGGGTTCACCATCGCATCTTTTTTTCGAAAAAGTCCCTGTTGTTTTCGCTATTCAACCCGCACTCCCCGTAACAAGTCAACCCGAACCGGCACGGGGCGAGATAAAAAAAATGTTAGAAGGGAGAGAGGGATTGGCGGAATATGATGGATGTATTATTGAGCCTCGAGGGCGGGTATATATTGAGTACAAGGCTTGGAGGGCAAGATGCCTCTCCTAGAGATAAGATATGAGACGGATTACAAATCCTATACTACCAAACATATGTAACCCAAATATATCTTTAACATCCCCCGGCAGTCGTAGCTGTAGCGTTACGAACAACAGGAGCGACGCGGATGGTCAGACAGGAGAGAATAGCAGCCGACGGACTGACATCCGCCCGCAGTCCTAGCGAGAGCGTCGTGGACGGTGTCGCGTCGCGGACGCGTTGACTGTAGAGGAAGCCGACGAGTTGCTCAAGCGGATGATAACCGTTTGTGCCAATGTCGATGTAGCCGAGAGCATAGGGTGGTGTAGCCGTGCGAAGAACGCCCTGGTCGATGTCGAGTTGGGGTGGCCGGTGTCGAGGGAGTCGCCGTGGAGCCGCGGGCGCAAGGAGGCGCCGAGATAGTCATGGGTGCAGTCGTGTCGAAGAAGTGGTGCACCGGTAAGAAGATGATGTTGACGACGCGTCGCGGCGGGGTTGCCAACCCCGGGGACACATCGTAGACGAAGGCACGCGTCGGTGTTCGCAGCACAGGGCATGCGTAGACGGACGAAGATGAAGTTGATGAGCGCCGCATCAGGCTTGCTAGGCCTGGGGACACGTCGTGGACGAAGGCACGCGGCGGTGTTGCCAGCACTAGGCATGCATAAACTGGGACCTGCACGAGCTGTACGCCATGTCGAACAAGTTGGAGAGGCCAACAGAGAAGGACTCGACAACGGTTGTGGCGCCAATCGGCGCGGGGCCAATGTCGCCCGTGGTTGTCGGAGTAGATGAAGCGGTCGGGGTTGATGACGACGACGCTGGCCACGGGCTGGTACTGGACGAAGACGAAGGGGGTGGATGGGCGGCTGCGGAGGCTACGGGGGTAGCGACAGCGGCGGACGAAGGAGAGTGGCGGCGGCTAGGTTAGGAGCGCAGAGGCGATGCTCGAAGTAGGCGAAGAACCCTGACAACATGACGAAGACCGGCGCGGACGGTGGCGTTCCCGCACCAAGGGAGACGGTGCGACGCATACCACAGGAAATCGACATGCGGGGATGGCAAAGTGGACCGCGGGCCGCGGTACTGCGGCTCGAAGGGGCGACGCAGCGGCGGCGGGCAGGTCGGGGCGACGACAGGAAGACCTCGGGGCGGCGGCGGGGACCGCAGCCCGCGGTGCTACGGCCCGAAGAGGTGTTGCAGCGGCAGAGCGCGGGTCGGTGCAACCGCAGGGACGGCCTCGGGGCGGCGGCTGGGACCGCGTATCACGGCACTACAGCCCGCAGGGGCGACGCCGCGATGACGCGTGAGTCGATGCAGCCGCGAGGAGAACCACGGGGCGGTGGCACTGCGGCCCGACGGGGCGACGCAACGGCAGCCCGTTGCTCGATCGGTGGAGGGGCGCGCTGATCTCGGGGACGATCTTCACGGGACCTGCGAAGGTGCGCGTACCCGACGGGCCAGGTCGGTCGCGCGGCGTAGATGAGGCAGATCGCGGCAGCGAGCGGGTGATCAAGCCGATCACGCGCGAGGTCAGGGACGCCGCTCGATGGAGATGTGGTGGTGGCGGAGTCCGGGATGAGGCCGTCAACGACGGACGTCGTGCAGACGAGCTTGTCAGCACCGGCACCCAGGCTGCCAAAGCAGCGTCGTCGCCCAGGCAGCGAGGACCGAGCGACCAACGGCACCCAAGTTGAGGCAGCCGACGAGCTTGATGCAGCCGTCTCGACGCAGCCGAGGACGAGGACGGCGAGGTAGACCGCAGGACCGCCGTGCAGACGCGGCGGAGGCGGGTGGCATGGATCGATTGGCAGGCCGACGCGCAAGCGGCGGCTGTGCTTGGCCGCCGCATGGGGCGAGGCCGCCGGGTGTAGGCGATGCAGGTGTCCCGGTCGGAGCAGGGTGATGACGGCCAACGCAGGGCGACGAGCGGGCCGGCGTGCGGACGACGGCCTTGAGGGCTGCCTATCACGCGAGGCCGCCAGGTCGGTGAAGTAGACGGCCGGTCGCGCCGGTGTCGGAGTAGAGGCGGACGGGGGTAGACGACAGCAGCGGGCGACGCTAACCGATCAAGACTAGATCGAAAAACCAAAAAGAAAAACACCGATCAAAACGACCGACGAGAAAGAGAAAACCCGGATCAAAGGATCGGGAAAATGACTCTCTACGGCAGCCAGTCAACACGACCGGAGGACGAACCCTACGTACGGACGGCGCGGCCCCTGGCGGCTATCATGGAGACCGACCGCCCCGGGGGCGGCGCACGGAGCGGAAGCGACAGGCGGCTAGGAGTTAGAACCCGGAAACTGATACCATGTTAGAAGGGAGAGAGGGATTGGCGAAAGAGCCTGAAGGGCGAGTATATATTGAGTACAAAGCTTGGAGGGCAAGATGCCTCTCTTAGAGATAAGGTAGGAGACGGATTACAAATCCTAGACTACCAAACATATGTAACCCAAATATATGTCTAACAAACGACAACGCAGCCGCCCGCACGACTCTGCCTCCCAATCCCATCTCCACTCCAGTGCGCCGCGACCTCTTGCCCCGCCCAGCCCCGCCGGTGCGCCGCCAGCCCGCCTCCCGTCGCCGTGCGCCACCGGACCGCCTACCGTTGTCGCGCGCTGCCACCGCCTACCCCGCCGGTGCGCCCCCACACCCGCGGCCATCACCGGTGTCCGTACGCGCGACCTGTTACTCCATCTCCGGTCGGCCGCAGGAGGTGGAAGGCGTCACCCCCCGTCATCAAGTCGCCTAGCTGCTCGATCTGATCCGCCGCATGCTGGCTACCCACGGCTACTCCTCCCACCCCCGGACCTGCTCCTTCTAGTCTCCGGAGACACACCACTTCCACGAGCCACGGCCGGCGCCCCACGGATGCAACTCCCCAACTCCGGTCTTCTTCGCCGGTGCAGCAACTTGTTCCTCCTTACTTCCCATCCAGCGAGATCCCAGCCAACGCCAGATATTTCAGTTTCAGTTTTGACAGATTTAGTTTCATCAGATTCAAAAAATTATGTTTATCAGTTTCGTTGAAGTTTCAGTTGTCAATTAATTTCTCATGCGCGTTGGCGCTCACGCACGTCGTCCACTTCCTCACATCACTCGCTCACGTAGCCCACCCCGCAGCTGTATCTGCGCACATTGACTACGTGATGCACTGTTGGATCATCATGTGTATAATGCCTGTTATTGGAAAGAGTAATGTTTTGCTCTGAACTTGTGGGTGTAAATTTTTGGCATTTTCCATTGCTCTTCAGTGCACTGAAAAATAATGAAATCTTGGCATCTGATTCATTTTGCAGGCTATGCTTTGGGGGACAAACATGGGCAATGAGCAGCTTATTTTGATGACAGTGCAATCAACGACTCACATGTTCACTGATGAATCTACCTCTATTTGGTACTGTATATATACTTGAAAATAGTAGCATCGTCTTTGCATGGTTATTTTCTGAATCAGCAACTGTATTAGGGTCTTCATCGGCAATGTACATAGTCATGCTTAACTGCTGGTTTGAATTATTTGGATGCATCAGGCATGAATGTGCAGAGAGTTGAGGCTTTGAAATTAGATAATGTATCTAATGAATATGCATGTTTATTGATGGAATTATGCTCCATCTGTTTGATCATTTTGTTCGATGCATGTGCTCATTCATGTGTTGTCACAGTGACTTGCCTGCGCTCATTGTTGATCGCATAGAAGTGAGTTGGTCTAGAAATTGCAGTCGAGATGGAGCTTAGCAGGATGGCTAGACAGACCCACCTTGGTATTAGTCTTCTCTCAAATTTTAACTCATACTAATGGCGATTCTCTTATTGGGTAATTTTTATGGGGTTAGCTAGCTACTAGCCTTTATCAAGCAGATCAGCCCCACATTACTCTGAACTTTTTATCGTCTGATTTGATAGCCTATAGTCTTGTTTGTAAACATGGTTTTAATTTGTACGTTCAAAGTCGCCGGAAAAAATTATACGGACAAGATGCTATGTTTAACTGGTTTCCTGTCTATCATCTTTTTTTTTTGAGGTTAACGTTGCCGCTTTATTTAACCGTAGCTCGGAATGTCATCCGAAATTACATCAAGAATAAAGTCTAGGGATCCCCAATCCAAACCTTACAAAGACTATCACCAACACCTACCTTAGCTAACTTATGCGCGGCAACATTAGCAGATCGTCTGATCCACTCTACCCTGAAACTATCAAAAGATTGCAATACCTCCTTTAGATCTTGTATCCACGGACCTACGGCAGCCATGTTTTGTTTCGGATCATTAAGCATGTGCACCACCGCCTGATTATCCAATTCCACCTGGACTTTGTCAACACCTCTGTCCATAGCCAGCTTCAAGGCCTCCCTACAAGCCAAGATCTCCACAGCTTCTGGATCAACCTGAGAAGGGAACACGCTGCATGCTGCAGCAATGAACGCCCCTGGTGATCTCGCAACACCACGCCTCCCCCGCCCTTGTCTCCGTGTTTCGCCACAGCTCCATCAGAATTGACCTTGATCCATCCCTCTTCAGGCGGCATCCAACTCTGGTTAATGGTAGGGTTTGCCTGGCGAGGCCTTGGTTCATGAGTCTGTTTCCATTCAGTCATATAAGCGCACACAGACTCCACTATTTCATGTGGGGGAGCGATTCTTCTACCATTCCTTGTCTCATTACGCGCCAACCAAAGACCATAGACAGCGTGCACCATAGCTTCCTTCTCGTCGCCGGACGCCCCCGAGAACCAGTCCAATAACCAGCGAGATAAAGCGCTCTGGGAGTCCATCGGGATCGGTGGGGAGGCCACCGAGACACCCTTTTCCGAGCACAACATCTGCCAGAATTGTATGGAATGTTGACAAGCCCAAAAGCGATGATAAATTGTTTCTTCTCTCCCGCAAGCAACACAAAAAACACCAGGTTTGATACGACGACGATGCAACTCTGAGCCCACTGCCAAGCCATTTCTCATCATTCTCCAAACATGAATCTTCGCCTTCCCCGGCGCATTTGTATCCCAAAGTGCCAAGAAACCCTTGTGTTTGTTCACTGTGTTAGAAGGTTCTGGCTGTCCAGACCTCCCTTTCCTCATTGCCATGCACAAATGGTAAGCTGACCTCACATTGAATACACCGTTTTTTGTATAATTCCAAGCTAGGTAGTCCTCCGTGTGAGGTCCCCCGATGGCAATTTGTTTTATATCGTGCGCATCCGAAGGCGTGAACATTGTATCCACTTTTGTATTATCCCATGAAGAGCCGGATTCATCCATCAAGTCCGCAACCATGAACACGCCAGGCACATACACTTGTCCCAGCGGCTTCAACTCCCCTTTCCTGGGTATCCAGTTGTCATGATGGATCATAACCTTTGACTCATCACCAATTCTCCAAATGAGTCCATTCCGCAGCAAGTCACGCCCATGTAACACACTCCTGAAAGTATAGGATACATTAGACGGGCAGGTGGCTGTTAGAATTGTATTGTCCTTGAAGTATCTAGCCTTGAGAACCCTAGCCACCAAAGACTCCGGGACTGTGAGGATCCGCCAAGCTTGCTTTGCCAAGAGTGCTTGGTTGAACGCCACCGGGTCTCGAAAGCCAATTCCTCCATCTCTCTTTGTTGCACACATTTTCTCCCAAGAGATCCAATGCACTTTCCTTTCGCCATTAGTGTCACCCCACCAGAAGTTCGAAGAGATCGAAGTCAGGTTCCGACACGTTTTCTTTGTGAGGTGAAAACAACTCATGGTGAAAGTAGGTGTAACTTGAAGGCCCGACTTAACAAGCACTTCCCTTGCAGCTTTTGACAATCCTTGTCCCTTCACACCCGTCACTTTTCCTTTAGCACTCTCTGTTACATACTTAAAAGTCCCCTCCTTTGACCTACCAACCAGTGTTGGTAGACCAAGATACTTCTCACTCAGCGCCTCAGACTGAACACCCAAGACATTTTTCAATTCAGATTTTGACCTCCTCCTGACACCCCTTTCCAAAGAAGATAGAAGATTTATCCAAGTTTACTTTTTGCCCCGAAGCTCTTTCATATGGAACCAAAATTTCCTTCAGGGCCTCCATGTTCTCACTAGACCCTTCCAGAAAAACAATACTATCATCCGCAAATAAGAGGTGCGTGACGTGGGGGCCAGTGCCCCCGAAAGCTATCCCTCTGATCATACCATCATGTTGTGCCTTTTTTATAAGAGCTGAGACGCCTTCCACACAAAGCAGAAAAAGGTAGGGGGACAGCGGGTCACCTTGTCTCAGACTACGAGATGGAAGAAAAAACCTAGAGCATCCACCATTGAGCTTAACAGAGAATCTCGCCGTGGTGACTGTCTATCATCTTTCGAGTTGTAATAATGGGGTCATATTTATTTAGGCCGATGTAGTCATGTGAATAACTATGAGTCAAATCAAAATAACATGAATCAAGCTGATGAAATTCAGTTCTATTCTTTCTTTTTCAACTGTATTTTTTTAACTTATGGTATGTAATTAAGGCTATGCTACTTACTATAGAATCTTATAGCTGGTAAATTTTTACTTTTCTAAAGTAGTAAGGATGCCAAGTGTTCTTTCATTGTTGTTGTTCCAGTTTTTCGGTTATAGGTATATCATTCAAATATTATCAACAGAAAAGGCTATGCTTAAGGAGAGCCGGAGAGACAACGTGGTGGCCAACGAGGGGAGTGTCATCACGGGAGCTACACCCGACCAGTCCACAATCACGTTGGGAGATGCTGCCGACATTGGCGGGCGAGCAGTGGTGGCAGTCTTGCCATGAGATGTGTGGTAGATTTCCTCAACTCCTTTCTTTTGCGTAAGACCTCCACGCCAGGTAATTCCCATTTTCTCTATTTGTTCTATTTGATAAATGATTTGGTCTCACACTAAATTTACTACATAGTATATTCTCAATTTGTTATGGCGAGGTTCCTCGATATGGCGCCGGATTTCTGAGAGGATATACATGCTGATAGTGGCTGAGAATAAGATTACTACTCCTACGGATTTGTATGTTGTGATCAAAGGTAAGAACAGATGGGAGAAATATGGGGAATTTTTGTTTGCTATGCTTTGTGTGTCGCTGCTTTACTTTTGTACGGAGGGACGCTTCATGTGTTGCTGCTGTGTGGTGTTCTATGACCTGTTGTGTGCTCTGCTAGAGGGAACTTTGTACATATGTACGTAGATTAGAAATATTAGAATTGAGATTTGGAGCAATTTTGTTCATTTTGTTTTGTATTGATGCTGCCACTATTTGTGTGATGATGCCATTATTGTACAGAGGGAAGAGAAAGTGATAGAGATGGATACCTGTGTTGTAATTGTTTGTTGTCGAAGCTTATTGTTTATTGGTTGTTGCAGATTGTGTGATGGAAAGTCAACATTATTTTTGTTTATTTGAAATGAATATAAGATCGAATAATTTGAACTAGAATGGACTACAACATCTTGATCTCACATGATCATGCAATTTTTAGTGACTAAAAAAGGTGGGCGGGTTATTTTTACTCCCGTTGCAACGCACGGGCATTTTTACTTGCTAGTATCACTACTAGGGAAAACCTTATACACAGAACTTTAGCAGTAGCGCTTGTTCAAAAAGCACGCTGGTGCTTACTACCAGTAGCGTGCTGGCGAAAACCGCGCTACAGATACATACTCCCTCCGTTCCAAAATAGATGACTCAACTTTGTACTAACTTTAGTACAAAGTTGGGTCATCTATTTTGGTACGGAGGGAGTATATAGCAATAGTGCGTCTAGCCATAAAAGCGCTACTACTAAAATTCGCACTGCTGAGCCGATAGGCTACACATAGTAGTACCGAGCTTACAGAAACAGCGCTACCGCTACTTGTTTTGTAGCAGCGCGCTTCCTGAAACGCGCTACTGCTACTTTCGACTTAACCGCGCGGTCCGTTCTCCCCCGACGGCCACTTCCCCTAAATCCCTACTCCTCCGCTGTCGCCGCCCTGCATCGCCGTCGGCCGCCGCGCGAGTCCCGTCGCTCTTCGCACACCCTCGACGCCGCCCCCGACCCCGACCCCGACCTCAATGCCGCCCCCGACCCCGACCTCGACGCCCCCCTACATCGTCGCCCTGTGCCGTGCGCCCGCCGCGCTGACACCGACCCGTCCCCGATCTCGATGCCGTGTGCCCCTCTTCCTAACTCCGCCGGTGCCCCAGGTGAGCACGCCCTCCTCCTCCTCCTCCCCTACCTCTACCTAGCTAGGGTTCTTAGTGTTAAATTTCAGAGTTCATCTACTTAGTTAGGGTTCATCAAATTAGATGCTAATTATGGCAGTAGTTGTTAAATAGAATTAGTTTTAGAGTTCATCGAACTAGTTAGGGTTAAATTTTAGAGTTCATCAAATTAGTTAGGGTTAAATTTTAGAGTTCATCAAATTAGTTAGGGTTCATTAAACTTTAGAGTTCATCAAATTAGTTAGGGTTAAATTTTAGATTTCATCAAATTAGTTAGGGTTCATTAAATTTTAGAGTTCATCAAATTAGTTAGGGTTAAATTTTTGAGTTCATCGAACTATTTTTTTACTGTTTTTTGGTAAGTGTTTAATAGAATTAGTAAGAAAATTAATATAACTAGTTCAACTAGTTTATTTTTAGTAAAAACTAGCTTATTTTTATTTATAGTAAGTGCTTAATTGAACTAGTTGAGTTAATAAAACTATTTTATTTTTAGTACGAAAATTTATTAAACTAGTTTACTTTTTTAGTTAAAGCAATTATTCCCGCATCGACGTCGACGATGCCTATCCCGCATCCTCGTCGTCAAGTCGGTGGAGGACACCTGCGTCACCAGATGGGCCATGTCCGGGACTGGGCTCCGCTGGGGTGGTACTGGGAGGCGCTACCTACCGGGGGGCGCAGGTTGGTGAGGAGTCAGCCCGTCGTTGACCCGAACCTTCTTTGGTGGCGGTCGCGTGGGCCAGTGACGGTCCAGAGGCTCGAGGACCCCGCGGAGGTGTTGCGTCACCGTGTCAGTGAGGAGGACACGCACGTCCGTCGCTACTTGTTTGCGTTGGAGCACAGGTTCTCAAATACCTGGCAGGTTCTCCAGGGATCTCACTGGAGCTATGATCCTGTGATGGTTCCTTCTCTGTGGGTGGCCACCGCCCGCGCCGATACCCGTCGTGCGCTAGGATTTTAGTTGTATTAGTGATGTTATATGTATGATACTATTCAGGATGTATTATTGATAATATTCGACGATGTACGGACGCATGAGATGATTTACTTTTGCTTATTGAATGCATGGTAATTTGAATAATTACTTATTTTACGATTTGGTTTTGCTTATTGAATGCTCATGTCAATATGAATCCTATAAGATATTTTGAAATGTATATCTTGTATTGCTCAAATAGGATATGTGCTTGCCTAAGTGGCCGGTCATGTTTGCAGGTTACACCTTCGAGTGGCCTATATTTTGCCGGAGTGTTGATTCATTTCTGTTCCGGCAAATTTCAGGCGCTCGATATGTCCTATTTTAGCAAAGGTCATGCCGGATTTTTCCGTGAATTTTGACATGACTTGTGCCAGAATATGTAGGAAATATCGAGTGCCCCAGATTTGTGTGTTGATTATCCTGGTACTTGCTTTCGATCGATTTTCAATTAATGTTTCAACTATGAACATAGGAAATGTCTGACGACGAAAAGGATTTCAGTATTTGTAAATACTGCGAAGACGAGCGCGGCATGTGCGACAAAATTTTCCTAGATTATCGTAGGCGCTTCACCATCAACATGGACGAGAACTTCGAAGTGGATACAATAAGTCACAACGACATGTCTTTTTTCGTAATTAAGCATGACATCTGCTTCATTTGCTTCAACTTATAATTTATTTTTTTAACTATTCTACTAGCGTATCCCCTGCCATGCAAGAGTTTTTGTCTTGGATAAGATAGGTTTCAGTCCTATGCAAACTACTACGGAGGTAAAGAGAGTTAACTTGAAGACCGAGCATGTTTATACTTTCCACGCAAAATTATACAACGCAGACACCTACACCTATTTTGAATGCAAAACTTGGCAAGCACTATGCAAGGCTTATGCATTTGAGCCTGATATGTTTATCACCTTTGATATTCGTCCCGAAGATGATATTGAAAGTAATGGAGACATCTGGGTCGATGTGCAGACGCCTCCAATTATACCATTATGTGAGTTTCTCAACCATATTTATGTCTTCGAGATTGTTTATTCAAAAATAGTTGACACATAATTTCTATTGACAGCTTATTTCCATTCAAGCAAATATGTCCGATGCTTGGTAGACATGACCGTTCACTGTCCCGGGGCTAAACTAAACTGCGAGGAGATAGGTCATTATGTTTCATGGCTTGAGGATCTTCATACTGTCAAGACAAATTATTTTTCTGGACTTAAAAATCTTAGTACTCAAAACGTGCGACCAATAGTGTTCGTACTAAACTATGGTAACATCTATTTAGGAAAGATGGTAAGATTTTTACTATTTGTCCTCAGTGCATCTTTTACATACATTATTTTTTAAGCTAAACTTCATTGCTAAGTATGTTACTATACAATGTTCGTCAACAGGGACTCCCGATGAATGTTGTGCCTCATTGGATCGAGACTAAAGGTCCCATTAGAATTATTAGCTTACGGCCAAGATATCCTACAATGCACTTTAGTGCATACAGGATTTCTAATAGCGAGGAATGCTTAATAGTGAAAGACTGGAGGAAAATTGTGAACGATCATAGAGAAGTACCAGGGGGCAGCAATCAGAAGCGCAGCCCACGATTAGGAGACAGGTTCATCTACATGCTCCAACTTGATGAAGCAGGAGTGCTACACATGTTTTATGTTATTTTACCTGAAGAGAGCAGCAGGAGTGATTAGCCAGCTAGAAATGAGTTATGATGATTAAATAGCGAGTGTTGGTGGTAATGACTAAGATGATTATTATTAGCTAGTGTTGGTGGTGATTAGATAGCTACCGCAGCTAGTGTTTGGTGGTGATTAACTAGCTAGAATGAGTTTGAAGATGATGATGTGTACTATTGGTGGTAATGACTATGATGATGATTAAATAGCTACTGCTGGTGGTAATGACTATGATGATGATTAAATAGCTTGTGTTGGTGGATTAGATTCATATGGAGGCAACATGTGGTGCACATCGAAAGTACTACTAGTCCAAACAAGATCAAGTTTGCATTAGTAGTATACTTTTAACATGCACCACATGTTTCCTCCACTTAAACCTAATCCACCTTCATTTGACACACTGTTATGGACATATTGATATAACAGCCTCATAATTGGTATTGTACAAAAATTTGCATAACGGCGTACAAATACACTAAAAATTTAAGAAATGAGAAAAAGAATACTAGTAGCGATGGAGAGTAAACACACTACTACTAGCTATATTAGCAGTAGCGCTGGTGCGAACAAACGCTGGTGCTATATGTCTTAGCAGCAGCGCGTGTAGCACGCGCTACTGCTAAGGAATAGCTGTAGCGCCTTATCAATAGCGTGCCCTCCCCCGCTACTTATAAGAAAAATACCCGCGCTACTGCTAGGGTTTTCCCTAGTAGTGTATGTATATACGGGGATCCTAACTTCGTTGGACAAGCTCTAAAAAAGTGCGGTAATCGAGGAATGTGTCCATACAAAAAAGGAAGAAAGTAACATGGTACTAAGACTGGTTGTAGTGGGGAGTATCATATATGATATTACATCCACAGTGCATAGTATCATAGGTGGTTTTATTTGTTGCCATATATGACATATAGTAGCATAACATTTATTATGATACTATATCTACCTATGTTACTATCACCTTCTCTCTCTTTAATTGTTTGCAACAAGCATGTTTGTGAGTCCTCCAGCCGGTTAGGCGTCGCGTTCTGAGCATCCAAGAGTCATTGTGGATCACCGGTGAACAAAGTCTGTGAAGGTTCGGTAGTCTACCTTGAAGACTTACCAGAGTGATTGGGTGAGGACTGTGTGTCCTTAGCTCAAGGGGAATAAGGTGAAGACACGGTCTTCTGAGTTGAATCTCACCCTCCCTAACCAGACGTACAGTTGTCATAGCAACTGGAACTGGTCCAACAAATCCTGTGTCTTCAACAAGTGACTGGTTCTATCCTCTCCCTCCATTTACTTAATGTTTGTCTTTGTGAAGTCATTGCCTATTTGTCATACCTGTTTGACTTCATTGCTTGACTACTATCGTTGCTTGGCTTCATACTATCTTCCATCCTAATCCTTCCTACTAAGCTTCTATTAGTCTTTGTACTTTCACAGTATTGCATACTTGACTATGGTTTGCTTGTTGTAGTTTATCTTCCGCTGCATATCAATTAGTTCATTTCTATTGTTTGTCTTCGAAACTTCCATGTTTTGAAGACTTTCATAAAAATTCGCCTATTAACCCCCACTCTAGTCGATAACTAGCACTTTCAGTCTTGCACACACGCGTGGACGTGTATGAGTGAAACGCACAAACCTCCGTCCATCGCTCGGCCCTGACCACCCAGCGTAACCGGGAACTCCCTGAAATTTTCCTCGCCCTCGATTCTACCACGATGTTCTCTATCATGGACGGCCCAAAGAATGTCTTGCAGGTGCGTCTCCGGTCTGCCTAGGAAGAAAAGCCCATTTTCTGTCATGATTTTTTGTCATAGAAGTAGGAGCCCAAAATGTCATAAGCATAACAAAAAAAATTCGTTGGGCCCAAAATGTCGCAAATGTGTCTTTTTTGTAGTGGAGAGAGAGGAAGCCATCTAGCTACTAACTATGGTCCGGTAGGTCTACAATGAACTACTCATGCATCATCGGAGAGGCACCAATGAGGATGATGAACCCCTCCGTGATGTTGTCTAGATTGGATCTGGTGGTTCTGGAACTTGCGATGGCTGGAATTGTTTTTTGGCGACTCCCCTAGGGTTTTTGGAATATTTGGATATTTATAGAGCAAAGAGGAGGTGCGGGAGGCCACCGAGGTGGGCACAACCCACCTGGGCATGCCTGTGCCCCCATGCGCGCCCAGGTGGGTTGTGCCCCCCTCGGGGCACCCCTCTGGTACTTCTTTGGCCCATCATGTGTCTTCTGTATCAGAAATATTCTTCAAAAAGTTTCGCTGCATTTGAAGTCCGTTTGGTATTGATTTTCTACAAAGTAAAAAAAAGGCAAAAAACAACAACTGGCACTGGGCACTATGTCAATAGGTTAGTCCCAGAAAATGATATAAAGTTGCTATAAAATGATTGCAAAACATCCAATAATGATATTTTAACGGCATGGAACAATCAAAAATTATAAATACGTCAGAGACGTATCGGTCATCACGGGTCGTCTTCCGTCCAAGTCGGGCATTGCTTAGCCTATGGGCCAATATAGCCATCATCGATACACCCAAAGCTTAGGACAATCTATTTAGTTTACACATGTTTCTTTATCTCCAACTAAAACATTTTACGAAAGAGTGTTTTACATGAGGCGCTTTTCCGGCCAGATCCATGGCCACCACAGTGACATCGGCGTTGACAGTATTTTGGATGTGGCGGGCAACGCCTGTGCCCATGTTGTCGCTGACGATCCACCTGGACGGCACCAACTAGGAGTTGCCACGTCGGATGTGTTCGATGACCACGGCTTGCGAACCGTGTTTCTTATCTCTGTTTGAACTATGTGTGCCATCAGATCTTTTGAATTACTACTATCTTTGATATCATTGATGTTAGTATCTACTATCACTATCAGTTGTTAGTATTTATACAGTCACTATTTATACTGTTCCAGTCAGCAATTTGCACCGGTGGCTACTTTCATATTACTTTCTTGGTATGGAATACTACCAAAGCTTGTATCCAAGACACTAATACAAAGAATAGAAAAGCTAGTGCAAGGGGTGCATCAAACCTGGAACCGCCCCAACTTCTTCTCAGGCGGCGCACCACCGGTGCGCCCCATCTACTACTCTGTATAATAGGGCACCATGTGTGAAAGAACCCATCATTTCCTGCAATCATTACTTTTTGATTTGCATGTTGCTCTTTTCGTTGGCCGGCGCGTTAATCATGATTTGCATATTTTTTTAAAAGAAGAATGTATTAATATTGTGAAGATACCAGTTACATCCAGTCTCTGCATCTAAAAGATGTCACAAAGACATCCAAGATGGACACATCCAAAGGAGAAAAATAAAAAGAAAGGTACCATCATCGATCGACTCCTCTCGATAGCAGGACACATACGACCACCTAATACAACACCCAGAAAATATAAAAGGTCTCCAAAAGCAATGCCTCCAAGAACGAAATGGTGCACAAGTGCCGTCATTGCCCGATCCAAGATCTTAGGTTTCACCCGGAGAAAGTCCACGCTCTCAAAACAATTCTTTCAGCAATGCAATTTCCAGGCACAACCAATGAAGGTCAGGCCTTAAGTTTTCATCCTGAAAGTCATGACTCGGCCCCTGAGGAGTACCTCCAAAAATGAAATCTGCCAGGATTTCTGCCCCCACTAATCAGTGCTCCTCCCGAGAGTTATCAGGCACCTGTATGAAGCCATCGCCACCATGGCTTCGTCCGACTAAAGGATTGTCCGATCTCGGCCACCATGACCTTCTCCATCACTATCTCCACCATGGAAATCGAGAAGCTGACATGTCCCAAGGTGTCATCAAACAATAGAGCTTCGTGCCACACCCTGAGTACCTTGTAGGATGATATGGACTTGCACGACCAGACTAGTATCCCGAGCAAGATCTCCGGCGACCGTTCCGGAACACATTGATGGCCAGATGAGGAGGACCAATCATGCAGGCATAAGCCAATATGCGAGAAGAGCACGAGGACCGCCACTTTCATCATCACGGCAGCAGGTCCCCACGCCACCCCGATCCAGCCTGCCGCTGCCAGGCCGGTGCCTAGCAGCCGGCACCATCAGGCACCACCGAGGTCCCACCATGACATTGACCAACCTAGAGAGGAGCAAATCTCACACCAGGGGCAGCCACCACAGCCGGCATCGAGCCACGGCGCAACAGCAGGGAGAAAAGGCTAGGCCACCCACCAGCCAACCAAGCACTGCCGAAGGACACCGCTCACGCGCCTTCTTCTCGGGAGAATTCCCGTCGGCCAGATCTAGGATAGATGTCTCCATCCCTGACCGCATCGAACAACTGGGCTTCATAGCCACCCACGCGAACGAACACTACAACCACCGACAGGCAGCCACCGCGACCCAGGCGCACCACCGCACCACCGCACCACCGGCGCCGCCACGCCCGCGCCGCTATCAAGCCCCGCGTTATAGCCTGACGCCCTTCCTGGCAGCCACAACCCGCACAACAATCCACCTAGAGAGGGGAGGGGAGATCCCCTCCGCTGCCGGCACCTGCCAGGCTTTGCCTGATGATGTCCCAAGGCAGCGGGAAGGGGAGGGGATGTGAGTTTGGCCCGGCCTCTCATGGGAGAGGCGCGAGATGAAACGTTCTTGCCAAACATGTTTTTCATGTTGCTATTTTGGAATAAATGACCAAGGAAACTAACATACTGTTTGGGTCCCCCATATTTTCTAGTGGGCCTAACAAGATTAATTATTGTCATTGTTTTTTGGTTTAATATTCTTCGCCCAATCTCCACACGCCCAGATTGAGATGCAACTCCTTAGACGATCTATGTACCTGGATGGAGGGAGTACGTACAACAGACAAGCTCTATCAAAAATATCACCAGAACATGTGACTCGTGGTCAGCATCAACACATGGATTCTTTAATCTGAATCAGTTACCATCCTCTGAATGAGCATAGCGAGACCACTCTTCCTTAATCCTCGAGTTTTACTTCCAGCTGGTGGAATGTACTCAAACCCCTCTGACCTTGCAGATTTTTTTTTGATAAAAGAGAGCATTCTCTCCGATTTCCATTAAGAGAAACCACCAAGTCTTACTACAAAGCAGAAAGAAAGATAGAAACCACCAAGCATGACACTCCACTCCCCTACGAAACGCTTTATGCCAAATTGAGGAAGAAGGAGAAGCCATCCCTTCCCCTCCCCGTAACCCTCAAGGCAAGAAAGAAACCTACGGGAGTGGTCCGAGGCCTGAATTCAGAAAAATCCAGCGCCCAGAACGTTTCCAACTCTGTTATAAGAAGAGAGCCTACATCAGCATTATAGTCTTAACATAGATTCTTACAAGACCACACATTGTCTGAAACCAGCAAAAATAGAGCAAGCAAGAATGTGATGACAGAAATTCTCTCTTCACAACAACTGGATCCTCCTGTAGTCACCGTTGGATCCTTCCAGTCTTCAGGCGCCACCCATGAGCTGCTTTGAATATTTCCTCTGCCACCTCACTTACTTGCTTCACTCCAACCTCCATCAACTTATTTCTTGCGGGATTTGTCTGCAAAATATTCCAATCATTTAAGTTCTTGAGAAACAAAGTAACAGGAACACAGGGGTCATTCACCCTATTGTTGTCAAAGATAACACTGTTTCTAAGTTTCCAACTAGTCCAGCAGATCGCTGAAACTCCTATCATGACCAGACTTTTTTCATCTTTCCCAAAGGTATTTACCCAAGTTTTCATAACAGCATCTAAGGTTTCTGGTATATCTCTCAGATCGAAAGCACATTTTAAGATATTCCATAGTAATCTAGCAATTGAACAAGACAAAAAAGGTCGTTTACATTCTCTTTACGTCCACAAAAAGGACATTTATCATCTCCTTTCCACCCCCTACGAATTAGATTATCTTTTGTAAAGAATACTTTTCCTAAGAGACAACCACATGAACACCTTAATTCTTAGTGGCATTTTAATCTTCCACATGTATAGATGTGGATATTTGACACCATTTTTAGTCAGGTGCCTGTAAAAGGATTTCACAGTATAAACTCCTTTTTTATTCAGAGACCATTTTATTTCGTCTTTATCCTCATTCAACGTCACCAATCTACATGCTTCTCTAATATGTCCCCATAGTTCTCTAGCATCCCCTAACAAAGTTCTTCTAAATTGAACATTATCTAATCCATTGTCAAAAATTTCTTTAACTATTTTCTTTTTATCAAAGCAAAGATCATAAAGTCTAGGAAAATTCTTGTTTAGTGGAGCATTGCCAATCCACCAATCTTCCCAAAAGCGAGTTCTATTTAAATTTTAAATTTTAAATTTGCACAAATAAACAAAGTGGTCTAAGTGTTTTAATATATCCTTCCAAAACTGGCAGTCCCCCTGTTTGACCTGAACATTGCCCAAATTCCTATTCTTAATATATTTTTCCAAAATGATGTTTTCCCAAAACAACTCAGTTGTGTATAATTTCCACCACCACTTAAGAGCAAAGCTTTGTTCATGCAAGCAAGATTTTGGATCCCCGGGCCCCCCATGTCTTTTGACCTACACACCACAGACCATTTCACCAAATGGTATTTTCTCTTCTGATCATCTTCTTGCCATAAAAGTCTGGCTCTGAAAACATCCATACGTTTTTCAACCCCCACCAGAAGCCCATAAAAGGACATAATGAAATAAGGTATGCCTGTGAGGGCCGCCTGAATCAAAGTAACCCTCCCTGCACTGGCTAGTAATCTGCCTTGCCAAGTTTCACATTTTTTCTCCATCTTAGTCTCTGGAGGCTTCCAATGTTTATTACAAATTCTATTCTTATCAATGGGTAGCCCTAAGTATATCATGGGCAAGGCACCCACTGGGCATGTGAAGATTCTACCGTAATCATCTTTCTTATCAACTTCCTCACCAAACAGAAAAAGTTCACTTTTATGAAAATTAATCTTCAAACCAGACATTTGTTCAAACAGACATAAAATGTATTTCAAATTGTGTGCACTTTCTATATCATCTTGTAATAAAAATATGGTATCATCTGCACATTGTAACATATTAACCCCATTTGGTGTGTATTCATTTAAGACCCCCTTGACCAGCCCATTTTCTCTGACTTTATTTAACATAATTTCCAGAGCATCAGCAGCCAGATCAAAGTTTAGAGGGGACAAAGAATCCAGCTGTCTCAAACCCTTATGAGTGATAAAATATTTTCCTAGATTTTCATTAATTTGACACAAACTTTCCCCCTCTAACCGTCTCCATGACCCAGTCAATCCATTTATCTGGAACTCCTTTCAATTTGAGCATTTGAAAGAGGAAGGACCATTTGATTTTGTCATAGCCCTTTTCAAAATCAATTTTTAGAAGCATAGCACTTTCTTTTTCTTTTTAATGCTATTCAAAGCCTCATGAAGGATCAGTACCCCCTCCATAATATACCTGCCCTTAACAAAGGCAGTTTGAACAGGAGAGATGACATCAGCAGCTACCAAATTTAGCCTATTCATTAAAACTTTTGTGATGATTTTAAAGCAGACATTCAATAAGCAAATTGGTCTGAATTTCTGAATTTGATTAACATCTGTCCCTTTTGGGACTAGGGTTATGATCCCATAGTTTAGTCTACTAATATCAATTTTCCTCTTAGCAAAGTCAGCTAACATAGCTTTCAGATCAAATTTCACCAGTTCCCAATAATGCTAGTAAAATTCAGCAATGAAGCCATCTGGTCCAGGGGATTTATTGTGTGCCATTTTGAAGACAACCTTCTAAAATTTCTTCCAAAGAAAATTCATCCACTAAAATATTTTCATATTGCCTTGATAACCTGATAGGATTATCAATATTCAGTGAAACAGAAGAATTATCTGGTGGACCAAATAAGTTTTTGTAAAAAGTAGTGATATAATATATCAAGTTTTTATCCCCTTCAATAATCCCCTCAGCTTGCTCCAACCTGGTGAATTTATTCATCCAAAGTCTCCCGTTTTCCTTGGCATAGAAGAATTTCGTATTGCTGTCCCCCTCTAGTATCTCATCAATTTTGGCGCTCTGTTCCAATTTAGCCTCTTCTTGTTTAAGCAGTCTATCAAGCTGGGCTCTTAGAGCAATCTGCTCTTTTCTATCAGCAGATGTAAGGCCATTGACCTCACAATTTTTATCAATAATATCCAGTTTAAGTAGGATATCTTTCTTTAATTCAGAATACCATGCATTCATATTCCTATTCCACCCTTTAAGTTTCGGTCTTAAAATTCTAAATTTTCCCAACAATCTATCTATGCTGTCCCCCTTAATAGTGGGATCGTTCCAGACTTTCTGCACAATTTCATCAATCCCTTCTCTGAAAAACCAGGCATTTTCAAATCTGAAAATTGGTTCAGTTTTTTGAAAGTCTCTAGAGTCCAAATAGAGAGGAGTGTGATCTGACTTCTCTCTACTTAATGTTGTTACTTGGGTTAGGGGGTATGTCACCTCCCACTCAGTGCTACACAGAATCCTGTCTAGTTTCTCAAAAGTAGGGTTGTGCATATTGTTACCGCAAGTGAATTGTCCCCCATTTATATCTAGCTCTGTTACTCCAGACTGTTCCAGGATAGCATTGAAAAGAAAACTCCAATGCCAAGGAGAACCTGGCTTATTCTTCTCACTAGCCTTTCTAATAATATTGAAGTCACCTCCAATCAAAATTGGATTAACAGAGTTTTGAAATACTCTGGACAGCTCAGCCAGGAATAAAGCTTTCCTATCTGGTTGTGTATCTCCATAAATCACTACTAAATCCCAAATAAATCTATTTTTAATATCTTGGACTATCATTTTAATGTGATAATCCCCCTCATCTTGAGAAATCACATCTAAAGTGGTATAATTAACCCCCAACAGAAGGCCACCAGATTTCCCCCTAGCTGGGGTAAAATGCCAGTGAAAATCCCTCCCTGCACAAATTTGCTGTAAATCATTTCTAGAGAATTGTTATCTCATGGTCTCCTGCAGACCCAAGAAGTCAACTCTCATATCCATGATCATCTCCAGAACCTCAGGTAGTTTTACCTCGTTTTTTCTCTTTTTTTGATGAGAAGAGCTCTTTAATTAGTTCCCATTCTTCATTCCCTTCCTCTTCTTTTTCATTATCCTCATCTACTAGCAAATCTTCCAAAGAATGTTCTCCAGTATCAATAATGTTATGCTCCTCAGGCATAGAGTTTTGTTTCTGTTTATTATTGTAGTCTGTTAACCACATATCAATCCTTGCGTGTTCAGCCATTTTTATCAATTCCAGATTATGATTAACAATATCTGGGTTATGACCTAAACTAACCCCCACCCCCTCAGGAATCTGCTGAAGTATATTACTGGGTCTAGAGATGATATCAGAAGGAGTAGACTCACCATAATTGTTCTTCTGTGCTACCCTCTCTAGCCAGATCAGTGATTATTTTGTCTTCCTTGCCTTTCAGTCTAGTACATCTTCTCGACTCTTCCTCTTCTTGGGATCCTAGCTCTACTATGCCAGCCTTCTTGATTTTAGTTTCAAAAGATTTAGTTTCCTGACTAGCAGTGAAATCCACCAGTTCCATATATCCTCGCCCCATAGCATGTTCTATTAGTTCCAATTCAGTCATTCCCTCTTCCCCTTCTACTCTGTCTTCTGTTGCTCCTCCTCCTTCAGAATCCGCTTTCCCATCTTCACCCCCAACATGTTTTTCCCCTGACTGTGACCCTCTCACCTCTTCACTTGCTTTCATATTAAGTTGCAACTCCTGGAGAAAGGAAACTCCAGTCGGAAGCAGAAACGGAAAGCCGAACCAGCGGCTCCTGGAGAGGATCTGGCCGTGACTCCGGGCAAGTTCAAAGGAAAAGCCAAAGGATCCTGGAACCACAAGAAGGTGAAGGATAAAGAAGGAAATGACGTGATGGATCTGCCATGTCACATCCACACGAAGAAAGACGAAGAGGGTAATTTCATTTACCCGAAGCATACCACTCGGCAGTGCAGGGTCCTGATCCAACAGTTCCAAGGTAAACAGCCCAAGGACAAGGAAAAGGAGTCGGACAAAGCCGAAGACAAGGAAGACAGCGAGGGAGGATATCCTCATGTTAACTCCACTATGATGATCTTTGCAGATGTGGAAAGCAAGAGCCGACTGAAGGTTATCCACCGTGAGGTGAACATGGTCGCCCCGGCGACGCCCAGTTATTTGAGATGGTCCCAATCTCCCATTACATTCAACCAGTCCGATCACCTGACTCATATAGCCACCCCTGGGACGCAAGCTTTGGTGGTCGACCTGGTCGTCGAAGGCACTCAACTGACGAAGGTGCTAATGGACGGTGGTAGTGGGCTGAACTTATTATATGCGGACACGCTGAAAGGAATGGGCATTCCGATGTCCCGACTGAGCACCAGTAACATGAGTTTTCATGGAGTTATACCAGGAAAGAAAGCCGAGTCACTCGGCCAAATAGCTCTGGACGTGGTGTTCAGTGACTCAAAGCATTTCCGCAAAGAGAAGCTGACGTTTGAAGTAGTGGATTTTCGGAGCGCTTACCATGCTATTTTGGGGAGACCAGCTTATGCACGGTTCATGGCTCGACCATGTTACGTGTACCTCAAACTGAAGATGCCCGGCCCCAAAGGTGTGATCACTGTCACTGGTGATCGGAAAAAAGCAGAAGAATGTTTCCAGAAAGGCTCAAAGATTGCCGATTCCCAGGTGACAGCGGTCGAGCTAGAAGGATATAAGCAAAATGCAGATCCGAGTGATTTGTTGCGAGCCAAGAAGCCTGCCACAGAGTCAGCATTTCAGTCGTCCGGTGAGACGAAGCCCGTTCACATCCACCCGACTAACCCCAGTGCAGCTCCGACCCATATCTCCACAACACTCGACCATAAATAGGAAGAAGCGCTCATCCAGTTCCTCCGTGAGAACTGGGACATCTTTGCATGGAAGCCTGCTGACATGCCGGGTGTTCCCAGGGGACTGGCTGAGCATCGCCTTAGAATCGACTCAGCAGCAAAACCAGTCAAGGAACATCTTCGACAGTCCGCCATCCAGAAGAGAAAAGCTATTGGTGAGGAGGTGGCTCGACTATTGGCGGTAGGATTTATCCGAGAGATATACCACTCTGAGTGGCTCTCCAATGTTGTCATGGTCCCCAAGAAGGACAAGTCACTCCGCATGTGCATCGACTTCAAACACATCAATCGGGCCTGCCCAAAAGATCATTTTCCTCTCCCTCGCATCGATCAAATTGTTGACTCGACTGCGGGATGCGAGAGATTGTCTTTTCTAGACGCCTATTCCGGGTACCATCAGATCCTTCTGTACGGACCCGATGAGATAAAAACGGCTTTCATCACTCCATTCGGGTGCTTCTGCTATATTACCATGCCATTCGGCCTCAAGAATGCCGGAGCCACGTTCATGCGAATGATTCAGAAGTGTTTGCTCACTCAAATCAGTTGGAATGTGGAAGCGTACATGGACGATATCGTGGTCAAGTCGCGAAAGGGTTCCGACCTGCCGACTGACCTCGCCGAAACATTTGCCAACCTCAGGAGGTATGATATCAAGCTCAATCCGTCAAAGTGCACATTTGGAGTTCCAGGTGGAAAGTTACTCGGTTTTCTCGTTTCCAAACAAGGAATCGACGCTAACCCAGAAAAAGTTGGCACTATACTCCGAATGAAACGCCCTGTGCGAGTGCACGACGTTCAGAAACTTACTGGATGCTTGGCCGCGTTAAGTCGGTTCATGTCTCGCCTCGGTGAAAAGGCATTGCCTCTTTACCGACTGATGAAGAAGGCAGACAAGTTCGAGTGGACTCCAAAAGCTGATGCAGCATTTGCCGAGCTAAAAGCTCTGCTCTCCACCCAGCCGGTGCTTGCTGCTCCAATCAGCAAAGAGCCTCTGTTGCTTTATATTGCAGCCACAAGACAAGTCGTCAGTACAGTACTTACGGTCGAGCGGGAAGAAGAAGGGAAAGCCTTCAAAGTTCAGCGCCCAGTGTACTATCTGTCTGAAGTTTTGACTCCATCAAAGCAAAGATATCCTCATTATCAGAAGCTAGTGTATGGGATTTACATGACCACGAAGAAGGTTGCTCATTACTTTGATCATTCCATTACAGTCGTCAGCGACGCTCCACTTTCAGAGATTCTGCACAACAGAGATGCAACTGGTTGAGTGGCGAAATGGGCAATTGAACTCCTTCCCCTTGATATCAAGTTTGAGGCAAAGAAAGCCATTAAGTCCCAAGCAATAGCAGATTTCCTTGCCGAGTGGATTGAACAACAACAGCCGACTCAAGTTCACTCGGAGCATTGGACCATGTTCTTTGATGGCTCTAAGATGTTGAATGGTTCCGGTGCTGGGGTTGTCCTAGTTTCCCCCAGAGGAGATAAGCTCAAATATGTGCTCCAGATTCACTTTGATTCCTCCAACAATGAGGCAGAATACGAGGCCCTTTTGTATGGGTTGCGCTTGGCCATTTCACTCGGCGTCCGTCGCCTTATGGTTTATGGCGACTCAGATTTGGTGGTCAACCAAGTGATGAAGGAGTGGGACGTAAGAAGCCCAGCCATGACTGGATACTGCAATGTAGCGAGGAAGCTGGAAAAGAAGTTTGAGGGGTTAGAGCTCCATCATATACCCCGACTGAAAAATCAAGCGCCTGATGATTTGGCAAAGATAGGTTCCAAGAGAGAAGCCATTCCGAGTGGTGTGTTCTTGGAGCATATCCATACTCCATCAGTCAAAGAAGATCCTTTTACTGAAGAAGCTCCGCAGCCCAAGAGTGCCACAGATCCGACTGAGGTTGAAGTTCCAGCAGTGGTCGATTTGATCATGGAAGCTTTAGTGATCACTCCCGATTGGACAGTTCCGTATATCGCATATATCCTAAGAAAAGAGCTCCCAGAGGACGAAGAAGAGGCTCGACAGATCGTCCGCCGATCCAAAGCCTTTACCGTGATCAAGGGGATGCTATACAGAGAAAGCGCGACTGGAGTTGGTCAGAAGTGTATAACGCCAGAAGAAGGTCGAATCATCCTTGATGATATCCACTCGGGGACCTGTGGCCATCATGCGTCCTCTCGGACCATCGTGGCCAAAGCATACCGAGCCGGATTTTACTGGCCAAGGGCGAATGAGATGGCAAAGGAAATAGTGGACAAGTGCGTGGGATGTCAGTCTTACTCCAACATGTCACACAAGCCTGCGTCAGCTCTGAAGACCATACCACTCGTCTGGCCCTTCGCAGTATGGGGGTTGGATATGGTGAGCCCCTTAAGGACAGGTCGAAGCGGTTTCACGCATGTACTGGTGGCAGTCGACAAGTTCACCAAGTGGATTGAGGCTAAACCCATCAAGAACCTTGACGCCGGTACTGCTGTTAGCTTCATCAGGGAACTGATATTCAGATATGGAGTCCCGCACAGCATCATCACAGACAATGGATCAAACTTCGATTCGGAGGAATTCAGAACATTTTGCACATCTCAAGGCACACGAGTCGACTACGCTTCGGTCGCCCATCCACAGTCGAATGGACAAGCAGAGCGAGCCAATGGCTTGATCCTCAAAGGGTTGAAACCCCGACTGATGCGTGACCTTAAGCATGCGGCTAGAGCATGGGTCGATGAACTTCCCTCGGTGCTTTGGGGTCTAAGGACCACGCCTAATCGGTCGACCGGAAGGACTCCATTCTTCTTGGTCTATGGAGCTGAAGCGGTCTTGCCGAGTGATCTGCTCCACAATGCTCCTTGAGTTGAGCTCTACAACGAGGCTGAAGCGGAACAAGCGCGGCAAGATGCGGTCGACCTCCTAGAAGAAGAAAGGGAGATGGCTCTGATCCGATCGACCATCTACCAACAAGACTTGCGTCGCTTCCACGCCAGAAACGTGAAGAGTCGAGCCTTCCAGGAAGGAGATTTGGTTCTCCGAGTGGGTCAGCAGAAACCACACAAGCTTGCTCCTTCTTGGGAAGGACCCTTCATCATTACCAAGGTTCTCCACAACGGAGCATACCGCCTCTACAACGTCGAGCACAAAATTGAAGAGCCCCGAGCTTGGAACGCGGAGCTACTCCGCCCATTTTACACTTAAGTTTTCACTCGGATGAATTGTAATAAAACTACTTCTATAGTTCATGTTTTGCAAGATAATAGTGTCATAATTTCCCCAATGATTTTTGCCACTTTTATTTGTTCAGTAAAATTTCCCCCTCAGTGGGTGACTTAGCTGCGAATCCGTTTTGCCTAAGTTTGTAAAAAAATCCTTACCGAGTGCTGAGCCAGCGTCCCACTCGGAGGCTTAGCTGCGAATCCGTTTTGCCTAAGTTTCGACAAAATCCTACCGAGTGGTGAGCCAGACTCCCACTCGGAGGCTTAGCTACAGTCCAAGTACTCGCCTAAGTTTCAATAAAATCCTACCGAGTGGTGAGCCAGCCTCCCACTCGGGGGCTTAGCTGCAGTCCAAGTACTCGCCTAAGTTTCAATAAAATCCTACCGAGTGGTGAGCCAGCCTCCCACTCGGGGGCTTAGCTGCAGTCCAAGTACTCGCCTAAGTTCAAATTCAACGAGCGGTCGCAAGGAGGGCGAGGTGCAGGTCGACTACGACCCTCTCCTTCGAGCTACGCCACAAGTACAACGTGCGGTCACAAGGAGGACGAGGTGCAGGTCGACTATGACCCTCTCCTCCGAGCTACGCCACAAGTACAACGTGCGGTCGCAAGGAGGACAAGGTGCAGGTCGACTACGACCCTCTCCTCTGAGCTACGCCACAAGTACAACGTGCGATCGCAAGGAGGGCGAGGTACAGGTCGACTGTGACCCTCTCCTCCGAGCTACGCCACAAGTACAACGTGAAAATCCTACCGAGTGGACAGCAGACCTCCCGCTCGGGGGCTTAGCTGCAGCCTAGTGCTCTCCTAAGTTATAAAAATCCTACCGAGTGGAGAGCAGACCTCCCACTCGGGGGCTTAGCTGCAGCCCAGTGCTCGCCTAAGTTATAAAAATCCTACCGAGTGGAGAGCAGACCTCCCACTCGGGGGCTTAGCTGCAGCCCAGTGCTCGCCTAAGTTATAAAAATCCTACCGAGTGGAGAGCAGACCTCCCACTCGGGGGCTTAGCTGCAGCCCAACGCTCGCCTAAGTTTTGAAAATCCTACCGAGTGGAGAGCACACCTCCCACTCGGGGGCTTAGCTGCAGCCCAGTGCTCGCCTAAGTTTTGAAAATCCTACCGAGTGGATAGTACGTCTCCCACTCGGAGGCTTAGCCGCAGCCCAGTGCCTGCCTAAGTGAATTGGGGAACAAGTCGATTGCAATAAGCACCTCGCTTCAACCTGCAAAAGACATCTCAAACCAAATGCAAGCATATTCAAACGACGAATCCAAGTTCGGATAGATACCTAACGGAACCAAAAAGTGCTCAGGCGCTAGGCCTGTTAAGGTTTGTCGGTTACAAAATCACTCAGCATTCCGAGGCAAATTTAAAGTGTTGAGCTCAAGAAGTTTTTACCCCTCCAGTGGAGGGCTGGAAAGTGCAACAAACTCGTCGAGGTCGATTCCATCAGCAATCCGAGTGGCAGCAGCGATGAAGGTCTCCATGAAGGACCGGAAATCGTGCTTCTTGGTGTTAGCCACCCGAAGAGCCGCCAGCTTGTCTTCTCGTGCATCCTTGCAATGGACTCGCGCCAGACACAGAGCGACATCTGCACCACACCTGGCAGAAGATTTCTTCCACTCCTGCACTCGACCAGGAACTGTGTTCAGTCAAGTCATCATAGACTCGAGGTCATTCTGGAGTGTCTCTCTGGGCCAGAGCGTAGCGTCGATGCAGGAAGTGGCGACCTTCAGCCTCGCGAGATAATCAACAACGGCAGCAACACGAGATTCAAGCCGGAGCACGTTCATGGCATCTTCGTCATTCACGGGAGAGTTGATGGGGTCCAGGTTTGGCTCCAGTCGACCAGTCTCCTCTTCAAAATTCTGGCAAAATTCTACAAGCACAATCACCGGGTCAAGATAACAGTAGAATGAAAAGATCATAGTTAAAATACCCGTTTGGTGCAAAAGTATACCTTCGAGCATGAGGAATAGCTTCTTGGCGAGTCCGCCCAGATAAGCCTCCAGATCTTTCTTCTTCCCCGCCAGCTCACTGGCTTTGTCACTCAGGGCAATCTTGTCACTTTTCAGTCGACTCACTTCTTTGTTGGCAACATCAAGAGCAGCTTTCAGATTGGTGTTTTCTTCTTCAAGCTTGCTGACCGAAGCCAACTTCTCGTCTGCGAGCTTGGTCTCCTCTAAAGCTGTCTTCTGCATCTCAGCTAGCTCAAGGTCTTTCTTCTTCTGAACCTCCTTCACTTTGCCTGCAAAGTTACAGCAAGGTCAGAATTTGAAACAAATGAGGGGCAAAAGCAGTCGTCGAGGCCTCACCAAACATACCTTTAGCTTCTTCCTTTGCCTTCACCAAATTCTCCTGGACCAGCTTCAGATCAAGCTCGAGTTGGATATGTTTGTTCTCCAACTCGGTGTAACGAGCCGCAAGGTCGCAGGATTTCTATGAAGAACCAATCGACAGATGTCAAAGACAAGTCACTCCCGTGTGACTAAAGAAATATCATACGTTTCTAAGACTATAGACGAATGTAAACATTCAACCATAGTCTCGGGGACTACACCCAGTGGGTGCACTCAGCGTGCCCCCACTAGTCCTATCAAGAAAGAGTCGACCAGTCGACCAACAACAAAAAAAACAGGAGATGCTCTTCAGACTGTAGTCCACTACCAGCAATCGACCACAGTCTCGGGGACTACACCCAGTGGGTGCACTCAGTGTGCCCCCACTGGTCTGGGAAATCTATTCGACCTAATCGAATAAAGGAAAAACTTTACTTATAAAGCCTATGGTCGACTGCCAGCAGTCCACCATAGCCTCGGGGACTACACCCAGTGGGTGCACTCAGCGTGCCCCCACTAACCCGGAATTCCAATCGACACACCCAGTGGGTGTAGGACAACTACTACGGATTTCAGAAAGAAGAATTTTCAGATATCATATCCTAACAGAACAGGCGATGACCGACTGACCTGAATGTTATTTTGAAGAGCGGAACTGGCGTCATAGGCTGCCTGGCTGGCTTCACAGATGGCCTTCACTTGCTCCATCATGACTCCCACTTGGCGTATCGCTTCTTTCGCAGCACTTGCTTGATCCTCTGGGACGTAGTGGGTCGAGAAAAGTGAAGGCTTTGCAGCACTCGACGATGCGGGGTGAGCACTCGTCAACGGCACCATGAAAGACACGGTGGGCCGAGTGGTGTTCTCTCCCTTCGCGACCAATGTCTTGGAGGCTGGCACATCCTGAGTCACCTTGCCAGCAGACGCTTTCCTGTTCCTCCTTGGCCTCAGTGGTTCTTCATCGTCGTCGTCAGGAAGGGTAATAATGACATTGGACGGGGCAAAAGACAAGAATCAAAATCAGAAGCAAAGAGCCAATCGACTGAAGACAAGATTATGAAAGTCATACCAGGTTTTGAGGTAGCAGCAACTTCCATCTCATGATCGTCAGCCCTGGCTGAGGTATCAGAAGTAGCAGCACTGCAATTCCAAAAATCAGTCAGTTAACTCATGAGTCGACCAAAAATAAACTCATGTAGAGCAAGAAGACTCAAGTAGCATCATTACCCTGAGATAGTGGGGATCGACACCTTCATCTTCGGCAAGACCTTGGCTGGTTTCGACGGTGCCACCCTGGATTGCTTCGGAGCTTTCTCGGTCGGCGCCGGAGAAGTGGTTCGAGGACGCTTGGTCGACTGAACGAGTCATCATCGTCATCATCATCAGCAGCGTCCGAATCCCAATCCTCCTGGCTTTCGCCCCCAGTTCCTTCCTCCTCTTCAGTCGGCGTCTGTGCTCCATTGGGCATCGAGTATAGTTCGGTGAAGGCCTGACAGACAGCAAAATAAAGATCAATCGACCAATTTGCAGCGAAAGCAGAATAAGTATTGCAAGATTACAATTGGGGATAAAGTGGGCATACCTTGTCTGGAGTGCTAGAATGGTCGAGTGGTGGAATCCCCCTGGCTCCTCGAGGGTTGTCTTTATTCCCTGTGACCGCGGCCATCCACCTCTCTAGTGTGGCGTCGTCGACTGCTTCTGGATGGACCCGAGTTTCATCCTCGGTTCCATAGTACAGCCACATACAATGGCCTCGGTACTGAAGTGGCTGGATCCGCCGCCTAAGGAAGACCTCCAGAAGATCCATACACATCACTCCTTCCCGAACTAACTGGACTACACGATCCATCAACATCTTCACTTGGGCTTTCTCCTCAGGGAGCACCTTCAGAGAAGAGGGCTTGCTCGCTCGGTCCATGGAGAACGGAGGGAGACCACACGACTGCCCCGGCGTCGACTCGTCTTGGCAGTAGAACCAAGTCGATTGCCATCCTCTGACCGACTCGGGGAGGGTCATGGCCGGAAAGGTGCTCTTGCTCCTCATCTGAATCCCCAGACCCCCACACATCTGAATAACCTTGGTCTTATCGTCATCTGGACTCGCCTTTTTCACTGTCTGAGAATGACAAGTGAATATGTGCTTGAACAAACCCTAGTGCGGTCGGCAGCCCAGGAAGTTCTCGCACATGGACACGAAGGCAGCAAGGTAGGCAATGGAATTTGGATTGAAGTGGTGGAGTTGCGCCCCAAAGAAATTCAAGAAACCACGGAAGAAAACACTCGGAGGCAGGGAGAACCCATGGTCGACGTGGGTAGCCAGAAGAACACACTCACCCTCCTGCGGCTGTGGTTGCCACTCGTTCCCCGGGAGCCTCGCTGCTCCGTGGGGGATCAAACCCTCATTGGCCATCTCCGTGAGATCCCTCTCGGTGATGGTCGAGCGGATCCAATCCCCTTGAACCCAACCATGCGGCAGGCGGGACCTTGACGAGGACCCGCCCCGACTGGTCGCTCTCCCTTTCGCCTTCCCCGTCGCCGTCGCCTTCTTCGCGCGCTCCAGTGCCGCCGTCTTCTCCTTCACCATTGTTGCCGGTGAAGCGTACGAGGAGTGGTTGGGCGGAGGCGAGAGCAGGCGCAGTGGGCGGAGGCGGAGAGGGCAGGGGGAAGAATGGAGAGATACTATTCAAAAACCCTCACCGGGCGCCTTTATAAGAGCACTTCCAAGTGGATGACAAGTGGGCCCAGGCAATCCAATCACATCCTGAAACAGTCGCGCGTACGCGATACGTGGCGAAAAAGACGGCACGGGAATCGAGGTGTCTATGCCCTATCCCATCGGAGCGTCGCGGTCCGCCCCGCTTCGCGCGCTTCCCAAAATCCGGATCCCACAAAATCCGCTAACAGCAGATCAATCTGTCAGACGAGAGATTTCCTGCGATCCGTCGCTCGGAAACTACTAAGTTCAAAAGTTCACTCGACGAGAGAAAAGAATGGATCAAGGCGACTGAAAGAAAAGTTGTTGTTATCAACGAAGAGATTATTGGTCCAAGATGATACACGTCCAGAACACAAAAGCAGGTCGGAAATATTATCAACTCATTCTTCACTCAAACCTCGATCCATTCGGGGGATGATGAAGTCATGTACCTAGGGTAGGGTCATAGACCTGATCTAAGTACCCTACCCAAGGACACCCTCAGAAGAAACTGCCTTCCAGTCGACCAAGAGGGACTTCACTCGACGGACTCGAAGGACTCGACCATGAAGACTCACTCGACCACCAGGAGATCAAGAGCCACTCTGCATTCAAACGGTCTGTAATTAAGTAGTCTTTATGTCATTTAGGACACTTTATGTGAGGCGTTACCAGTAACGCCTAGACTTAATGTACTTTAAACCCTGCATTACTAAGGGCCGGAGGGGTCTGGCGGACACTATATAAGCCACCCCCCTCCTCAGTGTAAAGGGTTCGCACCCCTGTAATCCATACACACATAATCCACTCGACCGCCTGCGGGCTCCGAGACGTAGGGCTGTTACTTCCTCCGAGAAGGGCCTGAACTCGTACATCCTTTGTGTTTACAACTGCTCCATAGCTAGGATCTTGCCTCTCCATACCTACCCCCCATTCTACTGTCAGACTTAGAACCATGACAAGTTCATGCTGCCTCTTGACCTCTTTTTCTAGAGTTTTCCTAATAATGTCCATTTCCTTTCTCTTTTTTTCTTCCAGCATAAGTTGAGCAGTCTGCCTTGCTGCAAGTTCCTCTGCTTTCTGAAGTCTAATCTTCAGACTTTCCTCTTCACCCTACCCCTCTCCAGCAGACCCTGTTCCTGCCTTCTCCTTGAGCAACTCATTTTTCTGACACATGTCACCTGCTTTCAGCACCACTTGTTCATATTGTTTCAACCCCAAACTCCCCAAACTGACAAAGGACTTCCATATTTAGATTGTTTACTCTTTTTCTGCATCTCATTCTCCTTCTGTGCATTAGAGCTCTCCAGATCAAGGTAGTCAAAAAATTTCCTTTTATTCCCTTCTTCAAACTTATATCATCCCTGTTCTGCTATAGAATCAAACTCAAAACCAATATCATACAGCAACAAATCCTTAGTAGTGATTTCAGTGCCAGCAGGAATTTTGTGCAAGTCCCTCACTCCCACTTTTACCATAATTTCTTCCTTAGAGTAAATGTGTTCCACATCCACTTCAACCACTGGCCCCAGAGCTAAACCAATTTCACAAGCTCCAAATAATGCTTCAGGGTGTCAGGGACCCCCCACATCTTGATCCAAACTGAATGAAGTTTCCCTTTTGCCTTATCATCTGGACTCTAGAAGTCAACCTCAACCATAGCCCAGTGCCAACCAGAGTGAATTTGCCAAAGTTCTTCAGTTCCACCAATTTGGCCTTACTAGGGAATCTCATAAGGAAAGTTGTTGGACTCTGAAACTTGGATCTCCAGGTCCACCCCCAGTCAAACATTTTGCTGAAACCATAAGCCACTGTGGTGTCACTCAGCTGTCCCTCTTGCACAGAAACTAATGCCATGGGGTTAATGTGCTCTGTAGCTACAATCTCCTTGGTATTCTGCACCAAAAGACAACCCAAACCCCTGGCTCCATATCCAACATACTTGGCAACTGGTTTGGGCTGTTTTGAAATGGTGCATTCTTCAGTATTGTGAGATGGTCTTTGTCAAACCACACAAAAAACCTTATTCTTGCAGTAACTCTTCACATGCCCCTGTTCTTTGCACTTAACACAGAAAAGTTCCTTAGGATTTCCTGTATCTTTCTTTTTAGCTGTCTCTTTCATCCCCTCCATTCTAGCACCTGCTTGCGGCTGCAGAGTTTCCTGTTTTGGCATATTGGACAAGAGGAATTGATACTGCTGTGCCATTTGTTCCTGAGGCATGAAGCCAAACTGTCCAAGCCCCATCCCCATTGGCACAATCTGAGGGAAACTACTGCTGCTCATCATAGGGAATCCACTTGTCAATTGAACTGGCCCTCCCTGCATCCCCAAATTTGTGTTAACCCCAGACCCACTTTCTTGCCTGTTTTCACTCATCCCAGCTTGATATCTTTCCTGCTGATTGCCCCTCTGTCTGATGCAAATCTGCCAAACTTGTTGTCTCCATCCCTACCACTCCCAGTGGAATTTCCATCCCAGCAGAGCCACTGCTATTGGTCCCAGATCCTCCTCTGAAACTCCCCTCCATGTTCCTCTAGCCGTATCCATCCATCTCTCCCTCTCTCTTCTTGTCTGTTAAAACCTCTCCCAAAATTCTCAGATCTGCCATAGAAGTTACCTCTCCCTCCTGGATTGGATCCTCTGCCAGGCCTTGGCCTCCATCCCTCCCGTCTGCCAGCCATGGCTTCTTCTTCTCCCCAAAGTAGGTCCCTCCTCACCACCTCTTCTACTTCACTAGTCGCCGCCAAGGTCTCTCTAGGGTTTGGTAGGTGAAGGAAATCGGGGTCAGGGATGCAGGATGGGACCCCTCGTATATATACGCCCACCCCTCCACTGTCTATGGCTGGGCTTCTTTTGCACCTTCCATGGCTGGGCCACTTTCTTTCACAGCCCACCTGGTCCTCTTCCCCCCCCCCCCCCCACTCTGACCCCCCTCCATCTGCACTTTTTTGGCTCCTGATCTGTATTGTGCATTATAATCCTTACTTTCTGCCACTGCTTCTTCCAGCATGACATTTTCTGGGATATTGTTCATTCTCATCTCACTATCAGTTAAAGTTTTTCCATATATAAACATGTCTCGTATATCAATTGTATTATTCTCAACCTCACTATCCTCATAGTTATTACCTATATCTGACAAATATTCAGGAAATCTGGGCAGATCCCACACCTTGGGCATCTTATCCCTAATCCTGATCAATGCCATATCAATTTTCTGTTTATGGAACTCCCCCCAATTGCGCGAGTCAATGTGAATGAGTTCATTTTGATTTATACTCCCCTGTTTCTCATCCCCATGTTTTTCATTTTTAAGCAGGAGACTCTGAACATAATTGTCCATCCTTTTTTCAATCTACGATTGACACGTCTAATTCGATGCTGAGTATCAATATCTCCCTGACTATCCTCGCCATCGCAGGTATATGTCAGGTACTTGGGGGTAGAGTGATGAATCATACCTGAAAGGGCGAAATCCTCGTGAGAAACATCATCTGAATCCTTACTAGCTAGCACCCAAAAGCGGTTGCCAGCTAACAAGGGATTCAGACTCTGTTCCCGGCGAGGCGTGCTGAACGGCGAGGCATCGGAACCTCCGATGCTGACGTAGTTGCGGCGAGGCAAGCAGAGCGACGCCGCGCCCCCGCCGCCACCTACAGCACTTGATCCACCGGATCTTCGCAGAACTCGATCGGAGCCATGGCCGACCCCGGAGCAGGGAGGGCCAGGACCCGCTCTCGAGGGCGAAGCGCCGATTTCCTCATGGCGGGGGCGAGGTTCACGGTCGCGAAGATGGTGAAGGCCACCCACTTTGATGTAGGGTGGAACCCTATGGGGATGATCTTTCACGTTTGGAGTGGATCCCTATGATGAACACGAAGAACGGGCGGAAGAGCACGAGGGAAATCATGGGGAAAACACAAGAGAATCACTAAAACCAACAAGATTCGATTACACATGCGCTAGAACGATGAACACAAAGAGAGATACATGATCCACGATCAACAAAGGACGATACAAGAGGTAACCGGGTTCTTCTCCGTAAGGAGGTCTTGATAGGGGCCACCCATGAGGGGGTCTTGAGCTAGGTCACTCCAAGAGGAAGTCTTGATCTCCTAGTGGAGTGGAACCATGGAGCAAAGCTCACAAATGTGTATCAACTACTTTGCTTACCCTAACAAATGGTCTAGGCATGGTATATATAGTCTTGGGGACGAAGTGGAGGAAGAGGGGCTCGGAGTGGCGATCACGGCCGTCCATCCTGATGAGCCCGAGCGCACGGGGTAAGTTGGGCCCATGCGCACGGTTGTCCCGTGAGCACGATATAGGCCCGTGCGCACGGGGTCCTCCAGCGCAAACTCTCTGAGTAGCCCGTGCGCACGGGGTCTTCGAGGCCCGTGGGCACGGGGTCGCCTGGGAGGTGCTGACTTGGTCTTGTTGCACTCCTTCTTCCTCCTTGTGGCCTTGGGGTCCTTCTCCTTCTCCTTTGGGGTGTTCCTCACCAGCTTGTGGTCGTCGGTCTTCATATCTTAACTCCGGTAGGTCCACTTGGGGGTCGATGTGCTATGAAGGTGTACATGGAGATGAACGTGGGATGCTCCGTATCATCTCCTCCCCCTTTGGAAAGATCCGACCTCGGATCGTAAACCGTATCGCCATGTACACGGTAGGCATGGTTGTACCATAGGTCGATGTCGTGGCACTCCTCAACTTGAAGTTCCATAGGGTCCATCTCCAATGTCGGTCCTCCATCCCATAGATGTATCATGTAGACAACAAGAAGGAAACAACAATGAAAGAATGGCCCATCCAATATGCATATTTGAAGATGGCTCAAAGGGAAGGAGTTCACCTTTAGGAGATTCTCACAAATGTTGGTGTTGCACATCATGTATGCCTTCGCATAAACAAAATGTCTCTTTATGGCACCGCCTTGTGAATCCTTCAAAATGAAAGAACATGATAAACACTCGGAAAAACCAATGATGTTAGTGCAAATGCAAGACCTATCATTCGAGGGGTGAGATACCCAACAAGTGTATGCATCAAGCTCATCATAAGAAGGTACAAGGGGGCATTTCATAGTATGGAGGCATATGATGCAAGAACAACCAAATACAAGAGGCTCAAGTAAACAAGCATGCATCACAAGTAAGGTGTCAAAGTCTCCAAGATCAATAAGCATAGTTTGGTTGCACTCAATACAAGTGGATATGAAAAAGGCAACTAATGGACACAATAGACCATGATCAAGATATATCATGTGAGAGGCATGAGCAAATGTGTCATCAACCCAAGAAAGCGAGGAATGGAGCATGGGTGATGCAACAATGCAAGCAATCATATGAATCAAGGCAAGCAAGCTAGTAGTGCAAAGATGCAACGTACTAGAAGGAATCATGTCAAGTATGTCATGGTTGCAATTAGTGGGCATGAATAATGCACATGACATATCACAAGTATGTAAGAAAAATATGAGCAAAATAGCATCAATAGCATGAGGCACATGATAAACATGGCAATAGCAACAAGGATCTCCACCAAGCATGCAAATACACATAGAAGTAGCATAATTGTGAATCATGGGTAAATGCAAGCAAGGGTTACAATTGCATGGCAAAGGCATAGAAGCAAGCATAGTATGCAAAGTGAACACGGTAAAATTAGCATAGTGTGACAAGTGGTAAGTGGCCGATAGCCGTGTGAGAGCCAAGTAGAGGAGTTGCGCGTAGTCCTTGCACGAAGGGGACGGTGGTAAGGCTAGTCCACGGGATCCCAAGTCATCATTGCTCTCAAGAGCTCATTTCGTCAACTCTTGGGATTGAGAGGTCGACGAGTATACATGAGTACCTACACAAAACAAAGACAAAGGAAAAATTGTGTGTGCGTGGTAGATGTACACATCATCCATCATGATGCATACGTGCTTGTGTTGGTTAGCACCAAATATCCAATGCTCAAATAAATGAGATGCGTGATATAGAAACATGTCATCCATCATGATAGGTTTGTTATGATGTATGTCATATTGGAGACTCAAAGGATGTAATGCATCACGAGTAATATCTAGAGCATTGTTATTCATGGGGAGCATATGGTGCACACAAGTATTGGGATCATGCAATGGATGTGATGGATCAAAATCTCCTAAAATGTATGAGGAAACTATGGGGGTCTCCTCATGAGCAATAGTGGAAACATCACATGGAGAATATTGACAACATTCAAAACAATGCACATTTGGAGCAATGTGATCATGGCATGGCATAGTAGATGAATTCCGAAAATCATGTAAAGGAAGCATGGCAATATCATCACATGAAAAACATAAGCCAATGACCATCATCTCGTCATCTATGCCATAAGTGCAAATGGGATTTATTTTAATGGGGCATGCATAGTTACTATGTTGAGATTGAAATGATGCAATATGGTTGAGCTCACTCATAGCATATGACAAGTTCAATGGATTTTCGAACATGACATGACCAATAGAATTTTCACAAGATATCCTATGAAGCATAGCATCACAACTAGGAAACTCAACATGATCATCATCATATTCATCATAAATAGGTAAGTCAAGGCATGAAGAAGTCTCCCTAACATGAAGCATGGCAATAGGTGGGTCAACATCATGGGAGCAATCGATGTCAAGGGAGTCCACTAGTGGGACAAGAGAAGCACCATCACCTATGTTACCTTTGGAGCGTCGCTCATGTGTTGTAGGTGGGGTGTTGAAGATCATCTCGTTGTCATCTTCATGTTGATGGAACCATGTGGGGGGTGCATCATCGTCCATCATGGCCATCGTCGTCTCCATAGGAGGTATGGACTCATCAATGGTAGGCGTGTCGTCATGTAGGAGACCTAGCACCAAAGGAGAAAACACACAAGGAGTAGAGGGTAAGTCGTTTGAAATCATAGTGGCCTCACATGCCGTGTCAACTACCTCACTCACTAAGTGTTGTGGCTCACTCACTCCCTCAAGGATGCTCTCACTCATATGGTTGGTGGAGTCACTCGAATGGCGCTCAACCTCACATAAGATGTGTGGCATGCTCTCATGTGTGGGATAGTGGTGGTCACACTCATCCTCTCATAGGAAATTCTCTCAATGTCACGTATGGTGGAGTCACTCATGTCACTCATGTGGTGGTGGCTCTCCTCACATGGCACTTGGGGCATCTCGACATATGTGGGTGTCGGAGAGATGTAGGTGCAAATGTCTCCATGCTCAACTCCTATCGCCGTGGTCGAAGGGGATGGCCCTTGCTCGACCTTCTTGTCACCGTCTTGGTGTTGGAGGCCCATATGATGTGGCCCCTCGTAGTTCGTCTCCATGACTGAAGGGAGTTTCCCATGCTCGGCCATCGTCCTTGAGGGGCTTCCGAAGATGGAAGTGTCACCCTCGCTCGTAGGTCGTCGCCTTGGACTTGAGGAAGTCGTTGTAGGCGTTCTCGTGGTATGTAGGCAAAGATGCCGTACGTCCAAAGGCGAAGATGCCTTGATAGCACTTGGTGAGGGAGTCCTGGACTAGGGGGTGTCCGGATAGCCGGACTATCAATATCCGCCGGACTCCAAGACTACGAAGATACAAGATTGAAGACTTCGGCTCGTGTCCGGATGATACTTTCCTTGGCGTGGAAGGCAAGCTTGGCAATACGGATATGTAGATCTCCTACCATTGTAACCAACTCTGTGTAACCCTAGCCCTCTCCGGTGTCTATATAAACCGGAGGGATTTAGTCCGTAGGACAACATACATCTCAACAATCATACCGTAGGATAGCTTCTAGGGTTGAGCCTCCTTGATCTCGTGGTAGATCTACTCTTGTACTACCCATATCATCAATATTAATCAAGCAGGACGTAGGGTTTTACCTCCATCGAGAGGGCCCGAACCTGGGTAAAAACATTGTGTCCCTCGTCTCTTGTTACCATCCGCCTAGACGCACAGTTCGGGACCCCCTACCCGAGATCCGCCGGTTTTGACACCGACATTGGTGCTTTCAGTGAGAGTTCCTCTGTGTCGTCGCCGATAGAGCGGATGCCTCCACCCGTCTTCAAAGACGGTGTTTTCGCCGGAGGGGCCTTGGCCGCCGGCCAAACTATTCGTCTTGGTGGTTTTCTCATGACCGCCTGTCCGGCCGCCGCTTCGGCAATGACTTCTCAAGTCGTCGGAAACAATCTTCGCGTCAGCCCTAAAGCGGCCGAACAGTTAGATCCAATAGAGCTCTCGTCTGTTAACGAGCTCTTGGATCGCATCGCCGCCCTGGGAGTCGCTACGGACTACAACCAGATTGGGCTCAAAATCGATCTGAGAGAGATTAACTCTCCCCAGGGCACCCACCACGTCGCAGTGGTAGAGGAGCAATACGGCAACTCTTTGCCAGTGTTGAAGACAATTCATGTCTGGATTCCCGAGCCTTCCATGCTGGATTCCCGCGGAGGGACGGACTTCGATCGAGCATTGAACTTAAAATCATGCATCGCCCCGGACTCGCTGGATTGCGTCCAGCAAACCAAACTTCCGAATTCGGAAACTCCTTGGCCTTTGAGCTTCAGGATGGGCAGGGATCCGGATTTTATTCCACCCACCCACCCAGACATATGCGATCTATCTCTAATACGGCAAGAGCCTACTGAAACAGTACATCACTACTGGGCCAGATTCCTCCTGGTTATGGACAGGATAAAGGACTGCCGAGAGGAAAACGCAATATCAATCTTCTGCAATAACTGCACGGACAAGGGAATACTAAACGCCATTGATCGTCGCAAATTACGCGCTTCACCGATCTGGCATCCATTGTACAAAAGTACTGTGCGATGGAGAGTTTCTGGAAAACCAAAAATCAATTTTGGGATAATCCGGCCCCAAACCAAGTCCGCAGTAAAAGGGCGCCTTACACTAAGGCCCCAGATGCAAAAACGAAAAAACAAAAACCCATTAAGGGAAATGGAACCGTACTGGAGGGATGGCTCAATGGACCCTGTAAACTTCATAGTACAGAGGGAGCCGTCCCAACACATAGCCTTCGAGCATGTTGGATATTACGGCAGGTGGCCAAAAGTGGTGAAGAGCTTCTAGCCCCAGGAAACCACTCCAACAATACCAGCACGGTGTCAATAGTCTTCGAGACTTTTGCATCAAATAATATGCGAAAACGAACAATCCGCGAACTCGCCGAAGTCTACCAAGTAGCAACAGCAAATCCATGGAGCGACACAGCTATTACCTTCAACGCCAGCGACGAGCCTACATTCCGAACAACCAGAGCCCCAGCCGCACTGGTACTTAGTCCCATAGTGGACGGCTTTCGACTGACAAAAGTCCTCATGGATGGCGGCAGCGGACTAAACCTCATTTATGAGGAAACTCTGCGAAAAATGGAAATCGATTGGAGCCGTATTGAGCGAAGCAGCACAACCTTTAGAGGAATAATCCCTAGCCGGGAAGCGCGCTGCACCGGAAAAATCACACTCGATGTGGTGTTCGGCTCTCCGGACAATTACAGATCCGAAGAAGTCACGTTCCAGGTGGCCCCGTTCAGCAGCGGGTATCACGCCATATTAGGACGAGAGGCATTCACAATTTTTCAAGCAGTACCTCATTACGGGTACATGAAGCTCAAAATGCCTGGGCCCAGCGGAATAATCACTCTCGCTAGTGATCCGGACATAGCACTCCGCGCCGAAAACAAGACAGCCGCACTAGCCCTCGAGGCACTATCCGAAGCCTTAGCGGCAGAAGAACTCACCGCGCTGCGCTCTACGGTGAACAGGGACGACATGATACTCGATAAAAGATCCAAGTCCACCTCCTTCAAACCAGCAGATGAAATAATAAAATTCCAGGTCCATCCAACGGACCCAACAAAGACGGCCTCCATCGGGGCACAATTGAACCCCGAAGTAGACGCCGCACTGCGCGAATTCCTTCGGGAAAATTGGGATATCTTCGCCTGGCATCCTTCGGACATGCCCGGAATCCCACGCAGGTTGGCAGAACACAGCCTAAACATCCTAAAAGGATTTAAGCCAGTCAAACAGGCTCTTCGACGATTTTCCGAACCCAAAAGACAGGCAATGGGAGAAGAGCTAGCCAAACTATTGGAAGCCGGATTCATTAGAGATATCAAACATCCGGACTGGCTAGCAAATCTGGTGATGGTACCAAAGAAGGATAAATCCTGGCGCCTCTGTGTCGATTTTAAAGACCTCAATAAGGCTTGCCCAAAGGATCCCTTCCCTCTCCCCCGCATCGATCAAATTATCGATGCCACAGCAGGGCACGATTCGTTGTGCTTCCTGGACGCATACTCTGGCTATCATCAAATCAAGATGGCGGAAGCAGACCAAGCCGCAACGGCATTCATCACTCCATATGGACCATTCTGCTTCAACACGATGCCCTTCGGACTTAAAAATGCCGGCGCAACATATCAGCGCATGATTCAAACATGTCTGGCCACCCAGATCGGCAAAACAGTCGAGGCATACGTAGACGACGTAGTCGTCAAAACAAAACACGTCGAAACTCTAGTAGACGATTTGAGGCTCACATTCGACAACCTCAGAGCATATGACATCAAGCTGAATCCGGAAAAATGCGTTTTCGGCGTACCAGCCGGAAAGCTGCTGGGCTTCATTGTATCCGGTAGAGGAATTGAAGCAAATCCGGCCAAAATCCGAGCTCTGTCACAGTTGGATATTCCAAAAGACCTCAAACAAATACAAAAATTAACAGGATGCGTGGCAGCCTTAAGCCGCTTTATCTCCCGTCTAGGAGAAAAGGCGTTGCCCCTCTATCGCCTCCTCAGGCGCACCGAACACTTTGAGTGGACGGATGCTGCCACTGCCGGACTCGAAGAAATAAAGGCCATACTGGCAACAAATCCGGTCCTGGCTGCGCCCACTCTGGGCGAACCAATGTTGTTATACATCGAAGCAACACATCAAGTTGTAAGTGCGGTCCTCGTCGTCGAACGAGCGACAGAAGGGCATAAATTCCCTCTTCAAAAACCAGTGTACTATGTATCCACTGTGTTAACCCCGTTCAAATCCCGTTACCCGCACTATCAGAAGATAGCATATGCGGTGTTCATGGCGTCTCGAAAGCTCCGGCACTACTTTCAAGAGTGTTCGATAACAGTGGCCTCTGAAGTACCACTCAATGACATTATAAATAACCGCGACGCAACGGGCAGGATTGCAAAATGGGCCATTGAGCTCTTACCATTCGACATAACTTACAAACCTCGACGAGCTATAAAGTCACAAGTTTTGGCTGACTTCGTCGCCGAATGGACCGAAGCCGAACTCCCTAAAGAGTACGGCGCATACTCCAACTGGACTATGCATTTCGACGGCTCCAAAATGTTGGCCGGACTGGGGGCTGGCGTCGTACTGACGTCCCCAACCGGAGATACAGTCCAGTATGTACTTCAAATAATGTACACGGACTCCAACAATGCAGCCGAATACGAGGCCCTGTTACATGGTCTCCGGATGGCAGTCTCCATGGGCATTCAACGCCTAGAGGTGCGCGGGGATTCAAACCTTGCAATATCCCAAATAAACGGAGACTTTGACGCCAAGGATCCGAAAATGGCAGCATATCGCAACGCTGTCCTAAAAATGTCAGCTCGGTTTGAAGGACTGAATTCCATCACATAGCCCGAGATAATAACCAAGCGGCCGACGTCTGGCACGCATCGGTGCGAAACGTGATGCTGTCCCTCCAAATATCTTCCTGGAACGGCTCTTCAAGCCATCCGTACTATGGGAAGAGGAGCCCGGCAGTGACAAACCGGAGAAAACCGCACCAACCGGTGATTCGGCAGATGACATAACACCCTCAACCCACGTCATAATGGCAGTAATCGCCGTGTGGACAGAACCTTTCCTAGCCTACTTACTTAGGCAGGAACTTCCCGAAGACCAAAACGAGGCCCGCTGCATAGTCCGGCGATCGAAGGCCTACAAGGTCCATGAGGGAGAACTTTATAAGAAAAGTACAACCGGAGTCCTTCAGAGGTGTATCTCCGAAGAGGAAGGGCGAAACCTCCTGGCTGAAATTCATGCCGGACTAGGCGGACACCACACAGCAGCCCGGGCCCTTGTAGGAAAGGCATTCCGTACAGGATTTTATTGGCCGACGGCTCGGGCAGACACGCAGGACTTGGTCCTGCGATGCGTTGGTTGTCAGCTCTTTGCTAATCAGAGCCATATGCCACCCACCGCCCTCAAAACCATACCCATTACCTGGCTGTTCGCGGCCTGGGGGCTTGACATGGTTGGACCCCTTAAAGGGGGAACCCACAAGCAAAGGTACCTATTGGTCATGGTGGATAAATTCACCAAATGGATAGAGGCCAAACCGGTCAAAACGGCAGAGTCCGGACCAGTGATAGACTTTATATCAGGGGTGGTACACCGTTACGGAGTCCCCCACAGCATCATCACCGACAACGGCACGAACTTCACAGCCGACGAGGTTAAGTCATGGTGCAAAAATATGGGCATCAAGCTCGACTACGCTTCAGTTTATCACCCTCAAACCAACGGTCAAGTGGAAAGAGCAAATGGTCTAATAATGAGCGGCATTAAACCCAGACTAGTGAGGTCACTTACTAAATCCGACACACAATGGGTCGAGGAGCTCGACTCCGTACTCTGGGGGCTGCGGACAACGCCTAACCGTACTACCGGATTCACACCATTTTTTATGGTATACGGCGCAGAGGCAGTCTTGCCCTGTGACATTATTCATGACTCACCTCGAGTGCGCATGTATGAGGAAAGAGAGGCCGAGCTTGATCGGCAGGACAGCTTGGACACATTGGAGGAAGAACGTGACGTCGCGAAGGCTCGTTCCGCATTTTATCAGCAGCAGGCCCGAAGATATCAAAGCAGAGAAGTACGGGCCAAGACTTACAACGTTGGTGAACTAGTTCTATGCCTGCCGGACAAGAAAAAGGACAAGCTCAAGCCCAAATGGGAGGGCCCCTTCATTATCGATCAAGTACTGACCGGCGGAGCATACCGTCTACGAAGTGCGTCAGATAACCGACTTGAGCCGAACCCATGGAACGCAGCCCGCCTCCGACGATTCTATGCCTAGCGCCGGACTAAGAGTTCGTCCCCTTCCCCCGTCCAAACTTTTACACTTCGGCTGTCTTTTGTTTCTCTTTTTATCCTTTTTATTTAAAAGCCCTTACGGGCCTATTTTCGCATTTTTGCATACGCATGATGTGCCATCCGCACTCATTATTCCTGGGGGCTTCTTTTACAGAAGCTCAATTATACGGGTTTCATACCCAGCACATGTGTCAAGCTTCCACATGTACCTTTTACTCGCCATTATATGCATCGATATGACTTAGGTTTTTGCCAAGCTGGGTTGCCTGGCTCCTGTGCTTACCCCTACGTTCCCGATTGTTCGGCTAGGAGGTAAAGGGAGCACCTCTGCGATTGTTACTGCCGGGTCAGCCGGATGTGTACCTCAGACTGGGTGAAGCCGAAAGCTAGCGTTCTTAAGGGAATATTCGGTCGGTGACTTAAAAGATGACTTTTTACCTATTTATCTATTTGCCCCCAGATGTTTTACTGCTTTCTTTGCAGTCCGGACATGCACTTTAGGGCATGCCTCCCAGCGAAAGGAACCCTTAACGGAACTATTCTCCCTGGAAGATGTTTCTTACTAACCATGTAATATAACATAACTAGTTGGGCACTTGTCTGATAAAGCACTAATGACCCCTACGCCTGGTCTCCATGCATACCACGGTTGTTTCTTAACCAAAGAGGTATTCGGACACACTCCGGACTCTAGGGTCCCGAGGTTGAAGCGAAAAGGTCGGCAAAGACAAACGATCTACAATCCGGCTAGAAGGCATTTCACATGTCACTTTAAAGGATAACATACATTGTCAAATTTACTGATTGTATTCCTCCTCAATCCCGTCTAACAGGCTGTCTAGTTTACAGTCCCGTTGGGAAAATTTAGCAGCCAACTCTACTTGGCTGTATACTAAACTCACAGGGATCTCCTTCCCATCGGGCCCCACCGGTCCAACTTCGGCCATGTGGTTGGGATCCGCCTTCTTGTACCGCGTCTTCACCATGGCCCAAGCCTCCCTGGCACCTTGACGGCAAGCCGAAATCTTCCACAAACGGAAGCGCTGCCGCACTCCCTGCAGCTTCTCCGCAAGCTCCCCGAGGCCCTCGGGTAGGGTGAGGGCTGGCCATAAAGCCTGAACGACGCCGCTCATTGCCTGCCGAACTCGTTCGAGTAGCTGCAACAGTTCGGGAAGTTGATCACCCGTTGATATGGGCATCTCCTCTGCAGGACGACCCGTGAGTATACCTACAAGACATATGATGTCAAAATACTTCCTCGCCGAACTCTTCTTTTCAAAAGAGTTCGCTCAAGCACTTACTATAAATGCCGCGACGAAGCCGCTGATTCTCCTTAACGGAGCCGGACAGCTCGGCCTGAGCGCCTTTCAGCTCTTCTCCGAGCTTGGCGTTGGCATCCTGGAGCTTGTTCCTTTCCTGCTGAACCCTATTCAGCACACTCTCGCCGGCCTTTAGCTGGCGCAGCAATGCTTGCCTGTCCGGATCTTGTCCGGCGGTACCTGCAATGTCATTATTAGACTCGCGCGCACGCCGCACAGCGCTTATATTTATTAATAAAAATGTGTTACCAGGAGGGGTCTTTGCGTCTCCTCCTGCGGCAGCAAGTGCGGCCTCAAGTTGGGCCTTGCAATCTTGCAGCTCCCGAGACAGCTGGGCGTTCTTCTCGGTAAGTGCCTGCATTTCCAAATGATCCTTAAATCAGTTAGCATAACTACTTTAAGTCTCGGGGGCTACTGGTATATACAACCATTGAAATTCCCTTACCCGTGTGTCTTTCACATACTGCTCCGTGGCTCTGGTAAAACCATCTTGAGCGGCACGGAGATGCGCGTCCCCTGCGTTAAAGGCATCCAATGCCTCAGGGGAAAAGCACGCTTCACGAAATACTGTCCGGCGGCGCCTATGGTTCATGGCGCTCTCCACCTCAGACTTGGTGGCGGACAGTCTGTCGGTATCCTCCGTTGGAGAAGGATCCGGCTCGCGTCTTGCGCTTGCCTCCCCCTCCAGTCCGGGCGCTGGAGCCTGGCCGGTGTTGGTCGGATCGGCAATTCCTGCGTTCGCAGTCCGGCGAGCGCTTTTTCTCCTACAAAGATCATGAGCTCTCAGGCGTTTCCTCGGAATGTTGCTCTGAAAATTCGAGTACGAGCTATACCTATGCGGCGACGTCTCCGTCCGCACTGCGCTCCTTTTCCGCCTGCTGGTCCGGACTGGCCTCTGTTGGTCAGCCGCCGCAGGCTCGGCTTCCTGCCGTAAAGGCGCTTCCTGCAAAATACCATCATTCGGTCAGAGATGGACAGGGAAGAAATACCGGTGTCTGGACTTCGGTCGCAGTCACCTGGGAAGCCAGGCTTAGTCCGGGGTAGTTTGCCATAATGGCGACCAGAGCATTGTCTATGCTGAGCTGATGATACACCCCGTCGATCAGCTCCACCTCGATGTCCGGGTCCTCTTCGGAGGCCGAACCCAGGGATCCTTCCGGATCCTCGGGTTGCGGAGCAGGACTCACCATGTCCTGCACAGTCCGGCGTTGATCCTGTGCCGAAGACATAATGTAAGAAGCTTAAACTTCGAAAGCTTGGGTTGAGCCCTTCGAGGTATTCACTTACCCATCCTCTGGGGTTGATCATGGAAAACCCGTTCAAGGGGTTCGTTCGAAGGAAATCCTCCTTCTCCCCCTTATACAGGCCGGACAGGATCTTTGCCAGATCCTCGGCCGAATCCGGCCCTTTGCGGCCGTGCCGGGTAGCATCGTCTTCCCCGTTGAAATCCCACATAGGGTGGCCTCTGTACTGCAGTGGCTGTACCCCTCGCTTGATGCATGTCGCCATGACTCCGATCATGGTCAAGCCGGAATGGGCCATTAATCTTATCCGGCCCATCAAGTAATGGACGCTCTTGTCTTCCTCCAATCGGGGGCTCCGTGGGCGCCAGCTGAGGCGTTTCTTCAAGGGAGCAGTACTAAACTCCGGGAGGCCGATCCGGACTGGGTCTGGCAGCGGAGCGTCTCCTATATAAAACCACTCCGAGGGCCAGTCTTCGGACGCCTTCTTGGGAGTACCGGATAGGTATCCGGTCCCGGCGATGCGCCATATTTCGGCGCCGCCCACTTGATATATGGACCCCTGGTGAGAACGGGGTACGCGGCAAAATAGCCTCTTCCACAATGCAAAATGGGGCTCGATGCCCAGGAATAGCTCACAAAGAGCTACGTAGCCCGCGATATGCAGGACAGAGGCGGGCGTGAGGTGGTGGAGCTGGAGTCCGTAGAACTTCAGGAGCCCGCGGAGGAACGGATGTATTGGAAATCCGAGTCCCCTTATCAGATAGGGGACAAAGCACACTCGCTCCTCCTTATTGGGGCTTGGAGTGTCCTCCGCCTGCCTCCCACCTTGATAAGTAACCAGTCCGGCCCGGACTGGGACCATGAAGGCCGGAGGGAGAAATCCCCTCCGTTTGGAGCTTCACTAGCTCGTTGTGCGAAATAGAGCACCTCCTCCAATTCCCCGGCGGTGGGCTGGGAGCGCGTGAAGAAGAGCCGCGTCGACGATCCATGGTGGAATGGATTTCTAGGTCAAAGGCGCTTCGATGGAGTATTCGCGGGAGGAAGACGGTGCGATTTGGATCTGGATTCTTGCCTCTTTTATGGGCGGACGACTCGCACAATTAGGGGGTGAAATGCAAAAGACACCCTGGCTTTTCGCATTCGTGCGACGCGTGGAAGAGAGCCATTATTTGGCGTAGAAGCCGAGGAACACAGTATTCAAGATGAAGCCGGACACTATTCGGCAGGTACATGGAATTTGAAGGGAGAACCCGCCTTGCAACGCCGAAGACTATAAACACGCTGGACTTATCGTCATTGAAGCCTGGTTCGGGGGCTACTGAGGGAGTCCTGGACTAGGGGGTGTCCGGACAGCCGGACTATCATTATCCGCCGGACTCCAAGACTACGAAGATACAAGATTGAAGACTCCGGCTCGTGTCCGGATGGACTTTCCTTGGCGTGGAAGGCAAGCTTGGCAATACGGATATGTAGATCTCCTACCATTGTGACCGACTCTGTGTAACCCTAGCCCTCTCCGGTGTCTATATAAACCGGAGGGCTTTAGTCCGTAGGACAACATACATCTCAACAATCATACCGTAGGCTAGCTTCTAGGGTTTAGCCTCCTTGATCTCGTGGTAGATCTACTCTTGTACTACCCATATCATCAATATTAATCAAGCAGGACGTAGGGTTTTACCTCCATCGAGAGGGCCCGAACCTGAGTAAAAACATTGTGTCCCTCGTCTCTTGTTACCATCCGCCTAGACGCACAGTTCGGGACCCCCTACCCGAGATCCGCCGGTTTTGACACCGACACTTGGCGAAGATGCCAAAGTGGTTGGTGTAGCCGTCGCGCCGTCTTGGTGGTGGTCGTCTCGCGGTCTTCTTTTGTGCTCTTGAAGCTTGGACTTGGCGTGAAGTAGGGCTTGTCGGGACTTGTACATTTGCGCTTGTGGAGCATCTTCATGTTGATGATGTCATTGCCGTGCTTGAGCTCGTAGGAGATGTTGTTCGTTGTCGCCGTGCACATGTTGCTTGGAGGTGACTTGCCCTTCATGACGATGTGGATCACGAACGTGATGATGGTCGCCATGTAGATGTGGACGTGGACGACTTGCTCTTGCATTGCTTGGGCGCTCCGAAGACTTGTGGCTTGAACGTCGCCGCCTTGAAGATGACGAAGGGGAAGAAGACTTGATCAAGGCCCGAATCTCTTCCATCCTCGCATCTTGCTCTTCCTTTTGTGCGGCAAGCTTGTTGTCGATGTAGTCCCTTTTCCTTGCTTCGGAGTGACGAATGTCGATGGAGATGTTCTCGATGCGCTCTCGCAATCTTGATTGTGCGCCTTGCATTTGTCGTTGTAGATCGAAGATGGACGCTTTGGTGATGTAGTTGTTCACGCCGTCGTTGTTGTCGAAGACCGGAGAGGAAATGCCTTGCCTATCCATCACAAGACTCGAGCAAATATGAGTGGGAGAAAGAGAAGAACTTATACCAAATGTACCTTGACCGATGTTGAAAGTGGATCAATGATCACTCAATGTGTAACAAGGAAATAGCACAATTGGTACCAATTCTTGTCGGTTTCTCACACCTGCACAAATAAGGCTTATGGTGGAGCTCGGTGAGGATAGTGGCACAAAAATTTGATGCAAAAATGTTAGCAAGAGTCAATAATGTTGGAAAAGATTCACAAATTTGCAAGTGAAACAAGTAGACCAATAGCAAATTAGGCACACGGAAACACACACACGGATAGATAAATGGGGTCGTGCAACCAAGGAATGAGCTCAAAATGTGGAATCCACCAAAACGCTCGTGTTGCACAACTCAAGAGAAACGCTAGCACGATTGCACAATAGGCGGATACGACACTTGTGCACAACCTATAGATGCTAGATGGGTAAACTTTATATCCCAAGTATGCTATCTATGTATGGTTCCCGGTGTTTCTCTCAAGCATGAAAGCATATGATGTAGATTTGACAATCTTATGTGCAATGGGGTATGATGCAATGGCACTTGCTCATGAGCTCTTTGCTCTCTTTTTGCTTAAAAGCTTTTTCTCTTTTTTTTTCAATGGCCACTTTTGCACAATGCATAAACCAAGATAGCTATTGTGTATATGCGGGAACGATATTGTGACACAAAGGATGATATGATACTAATATGATATGGGATGTATGCAATGGAATGGTGGATCACTAATGTGCACAAGTAACGTTGCCGGCAATACTCAAATGGCTAGTCTCGATTGGCAAGTAACGCAAATTGGGCTTGGGGTTATCAATGCAATTGCAAGGGGAATATACAATGGTGTCGTCGAGGTTACCGTCCTTTGCGATGATGAGTAGCGGTGTTCTTGATGTAGATACCAAGATGATGTAGACCCATCCCTAAGTAGCCGAAACACCTTAGGAAACGTTAAAAACCGCAAACTCAAAATCTCAAGAACAAAAGTCAAATGGTGGTAGTGGAAATGGCAATGTGGAAGTGGTGGTGGTTTGTGAAGAAGCAAATGTCCCTAAGTAGCCAAAACACCTTAGGAGACTCACGTCGCCACTCAAACAACCACAAATGCTATATGGAGTAAAATGGGTTAGGTTGCGGAAGACTATGGTGATTTTGCGGATGATATGGTGGAAGGCCTAGGAAAAGATGCCAAAATTTCAAAATTTTGATGGAGTCAAATGGTGTTGGAACCTATCTAGGTGGATGGGGGATGCCAATAGCTACTCAACGAGCTAAAGAACACGAAAATCGGACTCCGGATGTGGAAGATATGGGCGAAATGGTGAAGTGCACGCGGCTGTTTCTGGGAGGGCCGTGCGCACGGGGTCTAGGGCCCGTGGGCACGGGGTGCCGTGCGCACGGTACACGTATCGAGGGCACGGGGTCACCTGGGACTCTCGGTTTTGGCGGATTTCTTGCGATCTGGGCGGCCAAATGGATGGATCTCGTGGATGTGGAGTAGCTGGGGTGGAAGGTGGTGGTGGGAGGTGGTAGGGAGGTCGAAGGAACAGTGGCCGAAGCGCACTGGAAGGGCCGTGCGCACGGGGTCTGTCTGGCCCGTGTGCACGGGGTCCCGATGGCCCGTGTGCACGGGGTCCTCGAGGAGCGGATGAACAGCTCCGGATCCGTGGGGAAAACTCCAAGGTGAGGTCAAATTCGAGGGATGGAAAGTAGGGGAAGGTGGTAGAGGGGTGGATCTACTTGCTAAACACCAAATCCATGGACCAAATCCAACAAAATTTCATCAAACCAACAAATCAAAAAAAAATTGGGGCTATTTTTGGTGGGGATTTTCGAATTTAGGACAAAAACAACAAAATCAAGCTAGAAAACATGGGGTAGGGGCTCCAAAAACGTGATCAACGTGGCTCATGATACCATATGATGTAGGGTGGAACCCTATGGGGATGATCTTTCACGTTTGGAGTGGATCCCTACGATGAACACGAAGAACGGGCGGAAGAGCACGAGGGAAATCACGGGGGAAACACAAGAGAATCACTAAAACCAACAAGATTCGATTACACATGCGCTAGAACGATGAACACAAAGAGAGATACATGATCCACGATCAACAAAGGACGATACAAGAGGTAACCGGGTTCTTCTCCGTAAGGAGGTCTTGATAGGGGCCACCCATGAGGGGGTCTTGAGCTAGGTCACTCCAAGAGGAGGTCTTGATCTCCTAGTGGAGTGGAACCATGGAGCAAAGCTCACAAATGTGTATCAACTACTTTGCTTACCCTAACAAATGGTCTAGGCATGGTATATATAGTCTTGGGGACGAAGTGGAGGAAGAGGGGCTCGGAGTGGCGATCACGGCCGTCCATCCTGATGAACCCGTGCGCACGGGGTAAGTTGGGCCCGTGCGCACGGGGGTCCCGTGGGCACGGTACAGGCCTGTGCGCACGGGGTCCTCCAGCACAAACTCTCTGAGTAGCCCGTGCGCACGGGGTCTTCGAGGCCCGTGGGCACGGGGTCGCCTGGGAGGTGCTGACTTGGTCTTGTTGCACTCCTTCTTCCTCCTTGTGGCCTTGGGGTCCTTCTCCTTCTCCTTTGGGGTGTTCCTCACCAGCTTGTGGTCGTCGGTCTTCATATCTTAACTCCGGTAGGTCCACTTGGGGGTCGATGTGCTATGAAGGTGTACATGGAGATGAACGCGGGATGCTCCGTCTCACACTTCCTCGCCACCGCCCTCACCGGCGAATCCACCTGATCCACCGCCCACAACAGCACCTGCAGCGGGTGCTTGTGTCCTCCGCGCCCGAACAGCGATCTCTCTTCCGCGTCCGTCAGATTTTCCACAATCGCCTCAGCCTCCGCGTACATCTCGCGCTTGCTCAAGTACCAGGCCCCGATTTCTCTCAGGCGGATCCGCAGGCGCGCATCCCTGCCCACAAACCTCTGCATCTTCTCTTCGTTGATCTCCACCATCTGCGCTGTGCGCTCGAGCAGACAGAGCAGGGGATGAGGCGAGCAGGAGAGGAGGAGTGGAATGGGGAATAACCTGAACTGATGTCGATCTTAATCCCCCCTCTGCCTTAATTGCTCTCCCACCGGCCACATTTTCTCCTTCGCCGTCTCCCGATGCGCCGCTCCCGCCGGTGATGTCCTTCTCGATGTGCACAACGTGCCAGGGAAACGCAATCGTGGCCCCAGGAGCCAACACGAACCAGCCTCCCGACCGCCTATCTACCGTGTACCCGTGCTCGTTGACAAGACGCACCGTCGTGGTGTGCGGGTGCCGTTGGTCAGCCGCGTTTCCGGTAGCCTTAGGGCCATGGAACGCGGTGGATCCCAGCCCTTGCTGATGGGTGGGCTATGTTTTTAGATGTTATCTCGAGTTTTGTTAGGGCTAATGTCTTGCTCAGGAAGGCTAGATGATGGCGGCTGCCTAAAGATGCAATAAGTTTCTTCCCATCTAGCCCCTATTTAAGTGGTTCAGCTAGATCGTGTGTGAGCATTTCAAGGTATATCTCAGGCGGATCTGTCTTTTGTTGATTTTCTCGGATCTGATCATTGTTCATCTATTTTCGTGTGTCTGTAAGTTGGATCCTTTTGATCTATGCTATCTTCGTCGGCAGCAGTTGTTGTTTTGGTGTACTGGTCCCACGGGGCCTTAATACGATGACTACTCCACTGTCTACTATAAGTTTTGCCCTACCGTGGTGAGGGAGGGGCGATGACGGAGGCGTGCCTTCGGCATGTTTTAGTGCTTGTACTCGTCACTGATGGTCTATGGATCTGGATGTAACTTTTTTTTCTGGCGTTCAATGTATTGCATGATTGAGGAGAAAATATTGCACACGACAAAATAAAATAGAACATCCAAAATTGGTGATCAATATACAAGCTCGCATGCATGTCACACGAAGATTTTATTATTGGATCCTAACATTTCCCGTTTAGTGCAACTCTGGTAACAGATTATGCAGTCACAATACTTGTGATGGTCGACAACCCTACAGTCAGCTCTCTTGACGTCTGGTCCCCAAATTTTTTTGGCAGGCCGTCTGGCAAGTTGAGCCTGTGCACTTAGGACTTGAAAGAATAGTTCGCATCTCGCAATGATCTGTAGACAAGAATGCACATCATTAAAAGAAGTCCATACTGAGAAAATTACAAATAAATTCGTGCAATTTCACTGACAATATTATTACTCTACTCCTGTTTACAGGAGAAACTAAACATACATGGACAGGGAGATTGATTCCTTACCATCAATGGAGTTTCCTAGCTGCACAAGCACCATAAGGCAAATAACAATAACTTTCCCCTCCATAAGAGCAGACTAAATTTTCTTTGTTTTTGCATGGTAATACGTGTCTTATTTATATAGAATAAAGATCAAGTTACAAGGCACGTAAGCACCGACCATACAAGACTAAAAAGATAGGAAAATCTTATGCAAAATACCAATGCATGCCTGTCCCTCTCCTTCGACACCACCGAAGCGGCCACCAAAGGGTAAAAAGACAGATCACGTCTTCACCCAAGCTCGACGCAGTTCCATCGCTGATCAGCAGCTTTGCGGACCTCCAAAGTAGCTTGCCAAAAGCAAAACCATAACTGTTGAAAGAATCAGACCGGGGCAACATGTACCCGGACACGCCATCGAACTTCAGAACTGACACCCCCGCATGACGACGACGTCGGAGGAGGAAACCAGAACTATCAGCCTTCAACCACAGACCCAGCACAAGATTCTCCTTCTTCCAGCTATCACTTGTGTAGACAACCGCCTGCGCGTACTCCTGAACGACAAAACCTCCCTGCTCCACCATGACGTCGGAGACAACAACATAGCAACGGGGACAGAGCAGAAGGAGAGACACACCTGATGGAGTCGTCGCCGCCGTGCCAACACTATCCATGAACCCTAACGCTGCCGATCTGAAGAATCGGCAGAGACACGATGCCATCAACTCCGAGACGCCGCCGTGAAGGGCACCGCCGGTATGGGAGTGAAGCCGAGGCAGATTTATTCGTCTGTGCGCCGCTCCCACCACCTCAACGACGCACCACAACCTACAAATCCAAAACCTAACTACAGAGCGGAGGAACGGGGTCCCCCCTCCCTCCAGCCGCCGGAGCAGCGGCTGGAGGGAGAGGGGGCCAGCCGCCAGCGCACCAGGCGGTGGAGATCGGTGGAAGGAGATCGCCTCCCTAGTCGTGGTGGCGGCTAGGGTAGGGTACGCGTGCGAGAGTTGCCTCACTAAATTTTCTTATTCCCGGCGTCCACAAGCATACATGATCGTATCTTTATATATAGACTCGTAGGTAGAGAGCAGTTTCTACCATATCACTCGATTAATTCCGAAAGATCTTCTTAATTTGTAAATATGGTATCCATATAATTGATTATATTTTCCATATTTATGCCAACATAAATTCTGTAGATATTCTGAATTGTGCTCCATTAGAACTGTTATCATCAAATCTAGCATTCAATAGCATATCATTTGAGTAGTCGCACATTAAACGTTGTTAGACTACGGTTGACCATCACCAGGCAAACTTTCTTCTCCTTGTTGCTCCCAAACTTCTAATTTTCCTTTCCTTTTGTTAGACCAATTAAGTTCCGAATCAATAAGTCCAGACCGTTCCATGTTTTCCCATCTCGCCCCGAACGTGCTGGCAGTCATTGTATCTAAACGTGCGCATCTTACACTACTGTCTGGCCACGCCATCCTAGTGCTCGTTCGGGACAAGGGCGAAGCCGCCCGAACGCTATTCTCCGCCCACCCTGCGCACTAGTCTGCCTCACCCATTCCCCATGTCACCCGCAAGCACAAGAAGGAGCCCGTGCAGGGGGCACGATCCAGTGCGACCCCGCCGCATCTCCCGCGCCTTCGGCGACCGCCGAGCGCCGCCAGGTTGATTCACAGCTGCCCGGTGCCGCTCCTCTTTGTATCGTTCTACTCACCGCCCCTCACATCCATCTTCTTCCTTGCTGTGCAGAATGACGTCACCGCCGCCATCCATCGCCAGGAACGTCCGCCTTCAGCAAACCATCGTCTGAATCCGTCCATCCCCGCCCTGATCTACAAGCCCCACTGCAGGCCGGGGCAGGGTGTCGATGCGGCCTCCACTCGCGCACTTCTCGTCGCCGACGAGCATCAGGACACTGCTCTTCGGGGTCTGCACCGAACGTCAAGGTGTGGTCGTGGGTGGAGTCCAGCGCACCTGCTCGCTAGCGCTGCCACGGCAGGCATCAAGGCCTCCTCCCCACTACTGGGAAAGGGTTTATAGGTGAACCCTAATAAGTGGCGCGCGCCACTTGTTACCCGCCACAACTATTTTTGAAAAGAAGCAGTGGCGGGTCCAAAAGCCACCCGCCACAGTTACAGGAGTAGCAGTTACTTAGCCAGGAGGTGGAAATGACATGCAGCTTCCAGCTAAGTCTTCTTTTTTATAAGACATGTGTGTCGTTTTACATCGACAATTTAACTAACTATATATGTATTATATTTGATAAAAAATATATGTTTAGAAACTACGTCAACTTAAGAATCTAATGATATACTTTTGGTGACATATAACATAGTTAGTCAAATCGATGACCTAAGACTAAGTGCACGCCCTATAAACCGAGACGGAGGGACCACCCGAGCATTACACCCTCTCTAAATCATGAACATTTGTTTATTTCTCAAACATTTTTTGAAATCGTGAACATCATCCTAAATGTGAACAGTTTTTCAAAATAAAAACATTTTTTCAATCCATGAATTTTTTATGATTTCCGGCATATATGTCAAAGTCTTGAACATTTTTTTGAATTCACAGACATTTTATGTTTTCTCAAACTTTTTTTCAAAATTCACAAGTTTTTAATGTTTGAAACTTTTTGAAATCCCGAATTAATTTAAAGAAGAAAGAACAAAACCAAAAAGAGAAATAATAAGAAAAAATATAATAAAAAGTGGGGTCATCACGCTTTGTACATAGGCTGGCCCAAGAACGTGTATATTCCTATTCAGCGTGCAGGTCCCTGAATAGGGCCTTGATATGTCTCAAATGTATTTATTGTTATAATAGTGTAATAGTGTTATAATATCCTTTATATTTTTTTATTATCAATTTATACAATTTTATATTATGATTTTTTCCAACCTACTCCCTCGGTTCCAAATTACTCGTCGTGGTTTTAGGTCAAGTTTGAACTAAAACCACGACGAGTTATTTGGAACGGAGGTAATATTAATTTAGTGTCCAATGTCAGTTCCTATTTTGTGCTTGTTTTTTAATTCGTAGGAAATTAATATCTGCGTAGGTCAAAATATGTTGCCAATTTAGCACCATGTTTTTGGACAACAAGAAACACTAGAATCTTCGGGACACATCGAGGGGACCCACGAGACAACCACATAGAAACATGGCGCGGCTAGGGGGTGCCCGCGGCACCTATCCACGTGGTGCCCCCGAGTACTGCCTCCAGTTTCACCGCCATAAATCCCTATAAATACGGAAACCATCCATCGTGCCTCCAAGATAATTTTATCGCCGCCACAAGCCACTATTCTGAAGAGATCCCTTCTGGAGCCCTGTTCTGGAGTTCTGCTAGAGGCGGAAGCCATTGTCGGAGGCATGTTCATCAACCATGCTACCAACATGATGATATGTGAGTAGTTCCTTTAGGACCTAGGAGTCCATAGTAGTAGCTACATGGCTCTCTCTCTCTCTCTCTCTCTCTCTCTCTCTCTCTCTCTCTCTCTCTCTCTCTCTCTCTCTCTCTCTCTCTCTCTCTCTCGTATCTTCAATACCATACTCTCTTCTGAGATCAATCTGATGTAATTTTTATGGTGTGTTTGTTTAGATTCGATGAATTTTGGATTTATGATCAGATTGTTCATTGAATATTATACTATATCTTTTGAAATTTCTTTTTGTATAATTAAGTGGCTATGTATGCTTTCCGAGTCCTTTGTCTTCTCTGGCCAAGATAGATGGGTAACTCTTCAGAGGGATATATTGGTGCATAGTAGTTGGTTCAATATTGCAGTGCTCTAATCCAGTGTCAAAAAGGACCAAGACACATACTTTATTGTTGCCACCCATGATAAAACGACGAGGATTTATCTTATTCCAAGATTTCTTTCTGTCTACATTATGTCATCTTGCTTACTATTTGCTCTATGTTTCATTATACTTAATACCTTGAGATGCATGTTGGATAGAGGTTTTTGGAAAAGTAATTGTAGTAGATGCAGTTGAATAACGGTCTACTTATCGCGGATGTAATGCCTATACAAGATTATGTCATGAATGCTCAGAATTATTATTTATTTATTTCTGAAAAGGAGGAATACCCCCGTCCTCTGCATCTGGACGATGCATACGGCCATATTATTAATTATTAACACAAGACCTTACAAAGTCGTACAACAGTAAGAACAAAGCCACCATCTAAGCAAACATCTGTCGCTACTCCTATCCAATTGATGAAGGGGCGCTGATAGTCTAGGCCTAATACCAAACAGACCATGCAGCCAAACCTAACATCTAAGACCTGAGGTCCCAACCAGGACGCCTGCCGGGTAAGGGCACCCACCAGTTAGGCGTGCTCCTCAACCAGGACGCCTGCCGGGTATGAGGCCGCCGCAGCCACCTGCCACCAATCCAACTTCAGAGTTGTACTGCTGCATCGACCTTGCCCGGTCTAGCTGCCGTCGACGCCACCACGACGTTAGACAGCGTCGACCTCCTGCGCGTGTCCATCACCACACATCTGATGGCAAGCCTCCGCTAGTCCATGCCGCCAAGAGCCGCCGCCATGAATATGTACAAAGAAACACCGCTCCACCGAAGAAGCCATCCGCTCGTCCCTCGAGCCCGAGTGCACCTCCAAGAATGCCGCCCCCAAGGGGGAAACAACACAGGAATGCCGTCGTCTTCCGATCAACTGATCTAGGGTTTCCCCGGGAGGTATTGGGTGGGTTTGGGATTTGTACCTCCATGATGCCTTCATGAAGGAAACGATGATAAGGGCATCTTCATCACCGGCTCTGGCCAACGACCGAAGACCAAGTTTTCACTCAGATCCGTCCCAAGACATCCACCCGACAACCTGTGCACTGTCTCGACCGCCTTCAAAGCCACAGATCTAGCCACCTAGATCGGGCGACCAACCGCAACAGCAGTGCCACCGTAGGAGCCCTGGCACACTGGCCACTGCCTGAATGCGCCACAAATGGAGCCTGGGAGGAGAACTCCCACTCCACCTCGCCAGACCGCGAGAGGCGCCGATATCGATCCCGCACGCTCATCGCCGTCTCTTATCTGAACCAATCTGCGGCAAAACGACGAGATCGGTGATGCGGATCCGCCTTGGATAGGGACAGCACCACGCCATGCCGTCGCGGGAAGCCCGAGCTTCACCCGCCGCCACCTTCTAGGACAGCCGCCCCGAGATCCAGCCGCCGCCGCCAGACCGGGCCGCCGGCCACCGCGACCAAGCCGCCATGCCCGCGAGCCCATCGAACGGCAGACGCCACCAGATATTCCTGGGAGCCGCAGCTCCGCCTCCCCCGTCCCGCACCACGCCGCCGCCTTGCGCCGCCGCCTAACGCGTCGCCGCGCCGCCGCAACGCAGATCGGGGGAGAGCGCCCCGGCGCCATGGGTGACCCGCCTCACATGATCTGGCGCGGGAGGGAAGAGGGCCTCCGTCGCCGCCATCAGCCGCCTGGGGCTTTGCCTGGCGACCTCCTCTAGCGGCAGCGGAGGGGAGGGGGAGGATGGACGTGCCCGGCGGCAGCGGCTACGGTTTTCACCAGAGCCGCCCTAGCGGGAGGGCGACGCGGGTGGGAGACAGGTCGAGAACGTGCTGAGATCGATGGGTGCACCGAATGCTCAGAATTATAATTTACTATTTTTATGTCAATTGCTCAACAGTACTTTGTCTACCATAGCAGTACCAGATTTCGAGCGATATGCCACTAGTGAACCTATGGCTGCCGGGCCTGTTCTTCATAAAAACTTTCTTCCAGAAAATTGCTATTTTATTTTGTTTTGCTATTTGTCATTTTACTATACCGCTATCTTTTCTCTATTTGCTTCTAGCCTTGGAACTAGCAGTACGAGGGGATTCCCAACTCTTTTGCAAAGTTGGGAGCAAGTATTTATTTTGTTTGTGTGCAAGTATTGTTTATTTTGTGAGCTTGATGACTTATACTGGTTCGATTAAACATTAATTATTACCTGAGAGAAATACTTTTACTGTTGTGCTACATTACCCTTCCTCTTCAATGAAATTCAACAACTCCTACGGGAGTAGCAGGGCTCCCTGTGCAAAATCCCCACAAACGATGGGACGAGTGCTCACACTATGGAGAGCGGCAGTGATGAACTATGGCCCCAGCGAATCCCTGGCCCCGGTGTTCGGACATAGTAGACAGATGGAATGTCTTGAGAGACCCCTTACGTGCATATACTCCCTTCGGTCCTTTTTAATATACATATATGTTCTGTTTGATGTCAAAGTATCTCTACTTTGACAAAGTTATCACGTGACTGAAGTCTAATTTAAATCTTGATTATCACGTGAAAAAGAAAACGTTTTGTCATAGGCACGAAATAAAGCGCATATAATCCCTCTGTAAAGCGCATATGCCCCCTCTATAAACCGAGTAAGAGAGCATCCGTGCGCGCTTTAATTCGGTCCATTCCATCAATGGTACGACACGTCCCGTTTTGTCATACGCACCAAATACAAAGCGCGCACGGACGCTCTCTTACTAGCTGTCTTGTTATCACATCAGTGAAGTCTAATTTAGATCTTGATTTGATGAAGCTTGTTGGAAAAAAAAAACTCTCACTTTTAAATCCACGAAGTTTGTACTCCCTTCGCTTTTATTTACACTGCGTATTAGAGTTGACTGAAGTCAAACTTCGTAAAGTTTGACCAACTTTATAGAAACGAATATAGACATTTATCATAATAAATCTATACGATGGGAAAGTACATTTAATAATAAATCTAATGTTGTTAATTTGTTATTGTAGATTTTAATATATTTTTGTTTATAAATTGGGTCAAAGTTTGTAAAACTTGACTTTGACCAAAACTAATATGCGAAATAAAGGGTTGGTGTGTCGACATTTATCACTTCGCCATCTGCTTTGCTTGTAAGCAGATGGCAACTCTCATTTACCCGAGTTGTCATGTGCTTTTGCATGGTACATGGCAACTGCCCTAGCGTGCGCGTAAGCAGATGGCAACATTTTCTTTTACATGGCAACTGCCCTAACATGCTTATGAGCACATGGCAACTCTCTCTTTTACCCGAACATGTTTTTTTGTCATGCCTTTTTTTGTAGTGCTACATGGAAACTGCCTAGTGTTAGTAGGTGGCAATTCCTAATGTTTTGAAATCATGGCAACTGCAGTAGACCAGACCATACATGGCAACTGCTGTTGAGCAACCATGGCAATTGTAGTTGTCCGACATGGCAACTGCGGTTAAATGAACATGAAAGAGGGTCCAGACCATGGTAACTGCGGGGATGCGTGGTGCTTGTCACGCGGCGTGCGGGACCATGAGGTAGGAGGCCTGACATACGGGCGTGTGGGCGTTATCTATTTTGTCCACACGTAGACATGTGAGATGGACCGCGGGAAAAAAAAAGAGGCGTGTGGTCATTACTTGTTTTGCCCACACGTAGGCGTGTGGGCTTATCCTCTAAAACACCACACAAAATGTGTAGGCAGACCCCTTAACACCCACACATGTGGGCGTTATCAGCGTCCATTAAGTATTGCCATGCCAAAGTATACATGTGGGCCCTACTAGTCATAGTGGTTGAGAAAGAAATACTATGGATTTCAGGCAAAAAAAAAAAAAGGTGGCAGGTGGGTGTTCGAGCCTCAAGCCTGCACCCAAAAAATGTTGGGGCAGCCCTAAACTTGCGCCCGCTCTCTCACCGGACTGGATGTAGACGAACGAAAGGAAACATGCGTTCTTTTTTCAGCCTACGGAAGCCGTGTTGCACGTACAGCCTTTTTCCTTCAAGAGCTCAAACTCTCAATACGAAACACGCACACTCGTGGCCATGGCTTTGTAATCCCACAGCAGCGCAGTGCCCATGTTTTCGTGCGCACGCACGCATAGCGTAGCGATCCTGCTCTACCGGTCGCTGCTAACAGCCTGCTAACTAACTCACGCGGCTGACCACCACGCCGCACACACATGCGCACACGCACGCTATGAGCGCACACTAGCACGCACACCTATGGCCTGACCTGACTCCGCGGACCTTACTTGACGCCTCTACGCCGGTCTGCATCGCGTCGGACTCGACCTGACGTCCCCAAGGGACCACCGCGTCGCGTGCCGGTGGGTCAGGCCCTTGCGCCGCGACCACGCTACCAAGACTACGCCCGCGTGCATGGAGTCGAGCCTTGACGCTATCCACGTGGACACGAGGAGAGTGGACGGGACATGGTGGTCGCGTGCCGCTTTGACATGGACACGGCGCGGCTTCCAGCTGCAGACTTGCAGACTGGATATGGACTGCCACCGGTTAGCGACCCAAAATTTGATAGATGGGGGTGGTCAGCAGATGCGGCTATCTAAACTAGAGATCTCCGGTTCGAATCATTATTATCACCCCCCTCCCCTCCCCTGCCGCTACCCGCGAGGCTTCGGGGAGGGCTCCAGATCCCCGCCGCCGCACCCCCTCTCCTCCTCCCTCCACCTCCCTCTCCGCCGCCAGAGGGTGCGGCCGGGCGAAGCCAGGTCATCGCCGGCGGTGGCGGGGCCACTTCGTCCCCTGCACATGGAGTTGGTTGTAGGTCAGATCTCGCAGCGGGGCGCGGCGCTTGTTGCCGGGCGTGGCACTCCTGAGCAGGCCGGCGAAGGTGGCGTGGCGCCGGGGCGCCGAGCGGCATGGTGGTGGTGCGGGCTGGTGGTGGCGTTGGCGGTGGTGCTTCCGGCAGCGCCTCGGCGTCGCGGGTCGCAGTTGATCGGGTCTCTAGCGGCCCAATCGTCGTGGTTCTCTGGTGGGGGCGGCGCAACAACGGAGGTGGTGGGCTGCTCCCACCCAGTCGGGCCCTCGCGGCTGGCTGCCCGTGCTCGGCTCAGGCGGATCTCCCTGGTGACGTCTCTAGGCGGTGGCGGCGACGTCTTGGCCATCCTTCCTATTCGGCTTCTGGCGGTGGCCGATGCCCCATGGTGTCCTGGGCCTTCGATGCGGGGGCGGAACTCTGTTTCGGAGGGGGAGGGGGGCTGGTGCCGGAACAGCGTCAGTCATGGCCATGGGCCACTTCTCCACCTTTCCCTTCCACCGGTTGATGTTTGGTCGCGGTCCTTCTCGAGGCACGTTGGCCGCCGAAGGTTCTGGAGGTGGTTGGGGTAGCATATCTGGGCAAAGTGGTGGCCTTTGATGGCTTCGGGGTGGTCTCTTGGTGGGGCGGCGGCTGTAGCGACAACGATCCCAATGGCCAGAAGTCTCTGTGCTTAAGTGTCATCCCTGGATCGGTAATGCTGACACACGCAGTACTCGAGGAATTATAACAGAGTTCAATCATACACTTACTACATCAAGTCCTTATAAAGAGTATGATTACACAAAAATAATATGCTGAAGGCCATCTAAACTAAATAACTGCGGAAGCTTCGAAGGTAAATGAGTCCATCATCTCCAACGGCATAGCTGAGTGCAAGACAACGACCTACCGCACCTTATTCGTCGTCTGAGTAGTCTGCAATATGAGACGTTACAGCCGTGTAGGTCAGCACATTGAATATGCTGGCAAAGTTACACTATAAAAAATGAATGCAAGAACTATATCTACATGCAATATTTGGCTGGTGGAGACTCTAAGTTTATGATTTTGCATAAAGCTAGTTTTTTCCTACAACAAAAAATAAATTTATTTAAACTACTCCCAAGTTGTTCCAATATTTGAGAAAGTTCCTCCAACTCAAATCCTAAGTAAACAAGTATCATCATTAAACCCAATTCAATTAATTAAAGAGTGATGAGATCAACAATAGTATCCAATTTCAGATACTCAAGATGTCCATAACCGGGAACACAACAAACCATGATTAGTTTATACACTCTGGCAGAGGTTGCACACTTTTCCCCATAAGACTCGACCGTGTCCATGATCGGAACATCGAGACATAGTCTTTCTGAAGCATTAACTCTCTACTCCGGGCAGACCGGTACACGTACTTTCCCCTACATCTACTAGTCCACCTCTTTGAGAGCTCATACAACTTACTCAACTACACCAGAGCCCATAATGACTTGTGGCTGCACATGGAAGTTTCTAGGCATGAAATATCATATGATCCCATTGAGCCTGGGTGGCGAACCGAGGAAAAATCACACGGGTACTCCTGGATTTTCCAAATGGACAAACACTGGGTTCTCAGGTGCCCCAACCAATCCACCCAGATGTGTATTAAAATTGCCACCTTAATGTTATCCAAAATTAATGACTCTCATAACTTTCATGTGTATCACGATCCAATCCCCGTCCACGAGCATGGCTAAGAAATAATAGAGCATAACGTATATTCCCGGGGTGATCAAAAGGTATTAGGTTCCTACCTCATAATAATACAACCAAACCACATGTTCCCAATCCTACTCATGCAAATATTTGAGGAGAAATACTAATGCATAGAAAACTGGGTATAGAAAAGTATGATCAAAGTGTAACTTGCCTGGCAGACGATCTGCAAACTCTAGAGATTCTTAGTAACAAGCATCGCACTTCGGATAATCTAGCATAGACAAACAGTAGCATACGTAAGCAATCACTCAAACGAAACAAAGAGAAATCGTGAAGAGGTCGAAATAAAACTCGAAACAAGCAAACGACTAAACTAAACACACAAAAAATCTAAAAGTATTATTTTTACATGGATTAGGTCTTAACAGTAGGTATATGTGATTATCTACGGTTTGCAAAAAGAAACAACTCAAACGGAGTTACGAAACTCAAGATACAAACGAAACAAGATCGATTGACATGGACACGGCGCGGCTTCCAACTGCAGACTTGCAGACTGGATATGGACTGCCACCGGTTAGCGACCCAAAATTTGATAGATGGGGGTGGTCAGCAGATGCGGCTTTCTAAACTAGAGATCTCCGGTTCGAATCATTATTATCTCCCCCCTCCCCTCCCCTGCCGCCACCCGCGAGGCTTCGGGGAGGGCTCCAGATCCCCGCCGCCGCACCCCCTCTCCTCCTCCCTCCACCTCCCTCTCCGCCGCCAGAGGGTGCGGCTAGGCGAAGCCAGGTCGTCGCCGGCGGTGGTGGGGCCACTTCGTCCCCTGCGCATGGAGTTCGTCGTAGGTCAGATCTCGCAGCGGGGCACGTCGCTCGTTGCCGGGCGTGGCGCTCCTGAGCAGGCCGGCGAAGGTGGCGTGGCGCCGGGGCGCCGAGCGGCATGGTGCTGGTGCGGGCCGGTGGTGGCGTTGGCAGTGGTGCTTCCGGCTGCGCCTCGGCGTTGCGGCCGGTGTCACGGTCGGCGCCGCGGGTCGCGGTTGACCGGGTCTCTGGCGGCCCTCTCGCCGTGGTTCTCTGGTGGGGGTGACGCGGCAGCGGAGGTGGTGGGCTGCTCCCACCCAGTCGGGCCCTGGCGGCTGGGTGGCGGTGCTCGGTTGTAATCCCCTGTTAATGGTACCATGTCATCATGTTACTGTTGCTAATCTTCACTTGATCCAAATTGCAATTTAAATTTAAATCCAATCCAAAGTCAAAAATTCATATTTGTCAGACATGAATTCTAAAATGTTCATCTTGTGCCAAATACTTCATAACAAATATTGGTGGTGAAGCAACATTTTGCAAAATGTCTAAGTGCCCTAAACTGGATAAACAGTGGCTAAAACAAATAGATTAAATGCCTTTTTAAATTATAAAAGTGGCAAGCTATTTCAAAAGCCACATAATCATTTTTGGCAGTGCCAACTAGTGCAATGTTATTATGTGGCCAAGTTACACATTTTATAGAATCCTTTTGGACAGCTCAAATATTACAAATCTTTTTTCTGTAAAAAGAAATAGCAAAAATATAAAAAAAGGAAAGCAAAAGAGAGAGAGAGAAATCCCCCTGTCTCCTTTGGGCCACGGCCCACATCCACCAGCCGGCCCATATCCCCGCACCGGACACCCCGCTGTTGGGGAACATAGCAGAAATTCAAAAAATTTCCTACGTATCACCAAGATCTATCTATGGAGAGACCAGCAACGAGTAGAAAGAGAGTGCATCTACATACCCTTGTAGATCGCTAAGCGGAAGCGTTCAAGTGAACGGGGTTGATGGAGTCGTACTCGTTGTGATTCAAATCACCGATGATCAAGTGCCGAACGCACGGCACCTCCGCATTCAACACACGTACAGCCCGGTGACGTCTCCCACGCCTTGATCCAGCAAGGAGAGAGGGAGAGGTTGAGGAAGACTCCATCCAGCAGCAGCACAACGGCGTGGTGGTGGTGGAGGAGCGTGGCAATCCTGCAGGGCTTCGCCAAGCACCGCGAGAGAGGAGGAGCACTTGGGAGAGGGAGGGCTGCGCCAGGGGCAAGGGTGAAGCTCCCATGTGCCTCCCCACTATATATAGGGGTGGAGGGGGCTGGTTTCTTGCCCTCCAAGTCCATTGGGGCATTGGCAAAGGTGGGAGGAAAGAAATCCCATCATTTCCTTCCCCACCGATTGCTATCCCCCCTTTTTAGGGATCTTGATCTTATCCTTTTGGGATATGATCTTATTCCTTCTAAGGGGGGATCTTGGTGCGCCTTGACCAGGGGTGTGGGGCCTTTCCCCCACTACCCACGTTCATGTGGGTCCCCCCATGCAGGTGGGCCCCACTCCGGAACCTTCTAGAACCTTCCCGATACAATACCGAAAAATCCCGAACATTTTCCGGTGGCCAAAATAGGACTTCCCATATATAAATCTTTACCTCCGGACCATTCCGGAACTCCTCGTAATGTCCGGGATCTCATCCGGGACTCCGAACAACATTCGGTAACCACATGCAAACTTCCTTTATAACCCTAGCGTCATCGAACCTTAAGTGTGTAGACCCTACGGGTTCGGGAGACATGTAGACATGACCGAGACGTTCTCCGGTCAATAACCAACAGCGGGATCTGGATACCCATGATGGCTCCCACATGTTCCACGATGATCTCATCGGATGAACCACGATGTCATGGACTTAATCAATCCCATATACAATTCCCTTTGTCTAGCGGTATTGTACTTGCCCGAGATTCGATCGTCGGTATCCTTATACCTTGTTCAATCTTGTTCCGTAACACATCATCCCGTGATCAACTCCTTGGTCACACTGCGCATATGATGATGTCCTACCGAGTGGGCCCAGAGATACCTCTCCGCTTATACGGAGTGATAAATCCCAGTCTCGATTCGTGCCAACCCAACAGACACTTTCGGAGATACCTGTAATGCACCTTTATAGCCACCCAGTTACGTTGTGACGTTTGGTACACCCAAAGAACTCCTACGGTATCCGGGAGTTGCACAATCTCATGGTCTAAGGAAAAGATACTTGACATTATAAAAGCTCTAGCAAACGAACTACACGATCTTAGTGCTAGGCTTAGGATTGGGTCTTGTCCATCACATCATTCTCCTAATGATGTGATCCCGTTATCAACGACATCCAATGTCCATAGCCAGGAAACCATGACTATCTGTTGATCACAACGAGCTAGTCAACTAGAGGCTCACTAGGGACATATTGTGGTCTATGTATTCACACGTGCATTACGATTTCCGGATAATACAGTTATAGCATGAATAAAAGACAATTATCATGAACAAGGAAATATAATAGTAACTAATTTATTATTGCCTCTAGGGCATATTTCCAACAGTCTCCCACTTGCACTAGAGTCAATAATCTAGTTCACATCGATATGTGATTAACACTCAAGGTCACATCCCCATGTGACTAACACCCTAAGAGTTTACTAGAGTCAATAATCTAGTTCACATTTACCATGTGATTAACACTCGATGAGTTCTGGGTTTGATCATGTTATGCTTGTGAGAGAGGTTATAGTCAACGGGTCTGAACCTTTTAGATCCGTGTGTGCTTTACAAATCTCAATGTCATCTCCTAGATGTAGCTACCACGCTCTATTTGGAGCTATTCCAAATAACTGTTCTACTTGGAGCTATACTAAAAGTTGCTCCATTATACGTATCCGGTATCTCTACTCAGAGCTATCCGGATAGGTGTTAAGCTTGCATCGACGTAACTCTTTACGTCGAACTCTTTATCACCTCCATAATCGAGAAAATTCCTTAGTCCACTAGTTACTAAGGATAACTTTGACCGCTGTCCTGTGATCCATTCTTGGATCACTCTTGTACCCCTTGACTGACTCATGGCAAGGCACACTTCAGGTGCGGTACACAGCACAGCATACTGTAGAGAGCCTATGATAAAAGCATAGGGGACGACCTTCGTCCTTCCTCTTTCTTCTGCCGTGGTCGAGCTTTAAGTCTTAACTTCATACCTTACAACTCAGGCAAGAATTCCTTCTTTGACTGATCCATCTTGAACACCTTCAAGATTATGTCAAGGTACGTGCTCATTTAAAAGTACTATTAAGCATTTTGATCTATCTTATAGATCTTCATGCTTATTGTTCAAGTAGCCTAATCCAGGTTTTCCATTGAAAAACAGTTTTCAAATAACCCTATATGCTTTCTAGAAATTCTACATCATTTCTGATCAACAACATGTCAACAACATATACTCATCAGAAATTCTATAGTGCTCCCACTCACTTCTTTGGAAATACAAGTTTCTCATAAACTTTGTATAATCCCAAAATCTTTGATCATCTTATCAAAGTGCATATTCCAACTCCGAGATGCTTACTCTAGTCCTTAGAAGAATCGCTGGAGCTAGCATACCTTTTAGCATCCTTAGGATTGACAAAACTTTTCTGATTGTATCACATACAACCTTTCCTTACGATAACTGGTAAGGAAACTTGTTTTGACATCCATCTGCCAGATTTCATAAATGCAGCTTATGCTAACATGATTTCGACGAACTTAAGCATCGCTACGGATGAGAAAATCTCATCGTAGTCAACTCCTTGAACTTGTGAAAAACTCTTCGCCACAAGTCGAGCTTCATAGACGGTGATATTACCGTCCACGTCCGTCTTCTTATTAAAGATCCATTTATCTCAATGGCTTGCCGATCATTGGGCAAGTCCACCAAAGTCCATGCTTTGTTATGATACATGGATCCTATCTCGGATTTCATGGCTTCTAACCATTTGTCGGAATATGGGCCCACCATCGCTTCTCCATAGCTTTTAGGTTCATTGTTGTCTAGCAACATGACTTCCAAGACAGGATTACGTACCACTCTGAAGTAGTACGCATCCTTGTCATCCCACGAGGTTTGGTAGTGACTTGATCCGAAGTTTCATGATCAATATCATAAGCTTCTACTTCAATTGGTGTAGGTGCCACAGGAACAACTTCCTGTGCCCTGCTACACACTAGTTGAAGTGACGGTTCAATAACCATATCAAGTCTCCACCATCCTCCCACTCAACTTTTCGAGACAAACTTTTCCTCGAGAAAGGACCCGATTCAAGAAACAATCCTTATTGCTTTCGGATCTGAATTAGGAGGTATACCCAACTGTTTTGGATGTCCTAGGAAGATGCATTTTATCCGCTTTGGGTTCGAGCTTATCAACCTGAAACTTTTTCACATAAGCGTCGCAGCCCCAAACTTTTAAGAAACGACAACTTAGGTTTCTCTAAACCATAGTTCATACGGTGTCATCTCAACGGAATTACGTGGTGCCCTATTTAAAGTGAATGTGGTTGTCTCTAATGCCTAACCCATGAACGATAGTGGTAATTCGATAAGAGACATCATGGTACCCACCATATCCAATAGGGTGCAACTATGATGTTCGGACACACCATCACACTATGGTGTTCCAGGCGGTATTAATTGCGAAACAATTTCCACAATGTCTTAATTGTGTGCCAAAACTCGTGACTCAGATATTCATCTTTATGATCATATCATAGACATTTTATCCTCTTGTCACAATGATCTTCTACTTCACTCTGAAATTACTTGATCCATTCAATAATTCAGACTTGTGTTTCATCAAGTAAATATTCTCAACATCTACTCGAATCATCCGTGAAGTAAGAACATAACGATATTCACTGCATGCCTCAGCACTCATTGGACTACACATATCAAAATGAGTTACTTCCAACAAGTTGCTATCTTGTTCCATCTTACTGAAACCGAGGCTTTTCAGTCATCTTGCCCATGTGGTATGATTTGCATGTCTCAAGTGATTCAAAATCAAGTGAGTTCCAACGGTCCATTTGCATGGAGTTTCTTCATGCATATACACCAATAGACATGGTTCGCATGTCTCAAACTTTTCAAAAATGAGTGAGCCCAAAGATCCATCAACATGGAGCTTCTTCATGCGTTTCACACCAATATGACTTACATGGCAGTGCCACAAGTAAGTGGTACTATCATTACAATCTTATATCTTTTGGCATGAAAATGTGTATCACTACAATCGAGATTCAATAAACCATTCCTTTAGGTGCAGGACCATTGAAGGTATTATTCAAACAAACAGAGTAACCATTATTCTCCTTAAAAGAATAACCGTATTGCGATAGACATAATCCAATCATGTCTATGCTCAATGCAAACACCAAATCTCGATGGTAGAGGGAGCGTGCGATGCTTGATCACATCAACCTTGAAAACACTTCCAACACATATCGTCAGCTCACCTTTAGCTAGTCTCCGTTTATTCCGTAGCTTTTATTTCGAGTTACTAACACTTAGCAGCCGAACCGGTATCCAACACGCTGGTGCTACTAGGAGTACTAGTGAAGTACACATTAACATAATGTATATCCAATATACTTCTATCGACCTTGCCAGCCTTCTCGTCTACCAAGTATCTAGGGTAATGCTACTCCAGTGGTTCTTCCCCTTATTACAGAAGCACTTGGTCTCGGGTTTGGGTTCAACCTTGGGTTTCTTCACTAGAGCAGCAACTGATTTGCCGTTTCATGAAGTATCCTTTCTTGCCCTTGACCTTCTTGAAACTAGTGGTTTCATCAACAATTGATGCTCCTTCTTGATTTCTACTTTCGCGGTGTCAAACATCGTGAATACCTCAAGGATCATCATATCTATCCCTGATATGTTATAGTTCATCACGAAGCTCCAGTAGCTTGGTGGCAATGACTTTTGGAGAAACATCACTATCTCATCTGGAAGATCAACTCCCACTCGATTCAAGTGATTGTTGTACTCAGACAATCTGAGCACAAGCACAACAATTGAGCTTTTCTCCATTAGTTTGCAGGTTAAGAAAATCGTCGGAGGTCTTATACCTCTTGACGTGGGCACGAGCCTGAAATCTCAATTTCAGCCCTCAAAACATCTCATATGTTCCGCGACATTTCGAAAAACGTCTTTGGTGCCTCAACTCTAAACCCTTTCACTGAACTATCACATAGTTATCAAAACGTGTATGTCTGATGTTCGTAACATCCACAAACGACGTTTGGGGTTCAGCACACTGAGCGGTGCATTAAGGACATAAGCTTTCTACTGTCCGCATAATAGCTACTATCAACTTTCAACTATATTTTCTCTAGGAACATATCTAAACAGTAGAACTATAGCGTGAGCTACGACATAATTTGCAAAAGGTCTTTTTGACTATGTTCAGGATAATTAAGTTCATCTTATGAACTCCCACTCAGATAGACATCCCTCTGGTCATCTAAGTGATCACATGATCCGAGTCAAACTAGCCCGTGTCCGATCATCACGTGAGACGGACTAGTCATCATCGGTGAACATCTTCATGTTGATCGTATCTACTATACGACTCATGCTCGACCTTTCGGTCTCCGTGTTCCGAGGCCATGTCTGTACATGCTAGGCTCGTCAAGTTAACCCTAAGTGTATTGCTGTGTAAATCTGTCTTACACCCGTTGTATGTGAACGTAAGGATCCATCACACCCGATCATCACGTGGTGCTTAGAAACGACGAACTGTAGCAACGGTGCACAGTTAGGGGAGAACACTTCTCGAAATTTTGTAAGGGATCATCTTATTTACTACCGTCGTCCTAAGTAAACAAGATGCATAAACATGATAAAAATCACATGCAATCAAATAGTGACATGATATGGCCAATATCATTTTGCTCCTTTTGATCTCCATCTTCGGGGCTCCATGATCATCATCGTCACCGGCATGACACCATGATCTCCATCATCATGATCTCCATCATCGTGTCTTCATGAAGTTGTCACGCCAACGACTACTTCTACTTCTATGGCTAACGCGTTTAGCAATAAAGTAAAGTAATTTACATGGCGTTCTTCAATGACACGCAGGTCATACAATAAATAAAGACAACTCCTATGGCTCCTGCCGGTTGTCATACTCATCGACATGCAAGTCGTGAATCCTATTACAAGAACATGATCAATCTCATACATCACATATCATTCATCACATTCTTGTTGGCCATATCACATCACAAAGCATACCCTGCAAAAACAAGTTAGACGTCCTCTAATTGTTGTTGCATGTTTTACGTGACTGCTATGGGTTTCTAGCAAGAACGTTTCTTACCTACGCAAAACCACAACGTGATATGTCAATTGCTATTTACCCTTCATAAGGACCCTTTTCATCGAATCCGTTTCGACTAAAGTGGGAGAGACTGGCACCCGCTAGCCACCTTATGCACCAAGTGCATGTCAATCGGTGGAACCTGTCTCACATAAGAGTACGTGTAAGGTCGGTCCGGGCCGCTTCATCCCACAATACCGTCGAAACAAGATTGGACTAGTAACGGTAAGCACATTGAACAAAATCAACGCCCACAACTACTTTGTGTTCTACTCGTGCAAAGAATCTACGCAATAGACCTAGCTCATGATGCCACTGTTGGGGAACGTAGCAGAAATTCAAAAAATTTCCTACGTATCACCAAGATCTATCTATGGAGAGACCAGCAACGAGTAGAAAGAGAGTGCATCTACATACCCTTGTAGATCGCTAAGCGGAAGCGTTCAAGTGAACGGGGTTGATGGAGTCGTACTCGTCGTGATTCAAATCACCGATGATCAAGTGCCGAACGCACGGCACCTCCGCGTTCAACACACGTACAGCCCGGTGACGTCTCCCACGCCTTGATCCAGCAAGGAGAGAGGGAGAGGTTGAGGAAGACTCCATCCAGCAGCAGCACAACGGCGTGGTGGTGGTGGAGGAGCGTGGCAATCCTGCAAGGCTTCGCCAAGCACCGCGAGAGAGGAGGAGCACTTGGGAGAGGGAGGGCTGCGCCAGGGGCAAGGGTGAAGCTCCCATGTGCCTCCCCACTATATATAGGGGTGGAGGGGGCTGGTTTCTTGCCCTCCAAGTCCATTGGGGCATTGGCAAAGGTGGGAGGAAAGAAATCCCATCATTTCCTTCCCCACCGATTGCTATCCCCCCTTTTTAGGGATCTTGGTCTTATCCCTTTGGGATATGATCTTATTCCTTCTAAGGGGGGATCTTGGTGCGCCTTGACCAGGGGTGTGGGGCCTTTCCCCCACTACCCACGTTCATGTGGGTCCCCCCATGCAGGTGGGCCCCACTCCGGAACCTTCTAGAACCTTCCCGGTACAATACCGAAAAATCCCGAACATTTTCCGGTGGCCAAAATAGGACTTCCCATATATAAATCTTTACCTCCGGACCATTCCGGAACTCCTCGTAATGTCCGGGATCTCATCCGGGACTCCTAACAACATTCGTTAACCACATGCAAACTTCCTTTATAACCCTAGCGTCATCGAACCTTAAGTGTGTAGACCCTACGGGTTCGGGAGACATGTAGACATGACCGAGACGTTCTCCGGTCAATAACCAACAGCGGGATCTGGATGCCCATGATGGCTCCCACATGTTCCACGATGATCTCATCGGATGAACCACGATGTCAAGGACTTAATCAATCCCGTATACAATTCCCTTTGTCTAGCGGTATTGTACTTGCCCGAGATTCGATCGTCGGTATCCTTATACCTTGTTCAATCTCGTTACCAGCAAGTCTCTTTACTCGTTCCGTAACACATCATCCCGTGATCAACTCCTTGGTCACACTGCGCATATGATGATGTCCTACCGAGTGGGCCCAGAGATACCTCTCCGCTTATACGGAGTGACAAATCCCAGTCTCGATTCGTGCCAACCCAACAGACACTTTCGGAGATACCTGTAATGCACCTTTATAGCCACCCAGTTACGTTGTGACGTTGGACAATCTCATGGTCTAAGGAAAAGATACTTGACATTATAAAAGCTCTAGCAAACGAACTACACGATCTTAGTGCTAGGCTTAGGATTGGGTCTTGTCCATCACATCATTCTCCTAATGATGTGATCCCGTTATCAACGACATCCAATGTCCATAGCCAGGAAACCATGACTATCTGTTGATCACAACGAGCTAGTCAACTAGAGGCTCACTAGGGACATATTGTGGTCTATGTATTCACACGTGTATTACAATTTCCGGATAATACAGTTATAGCATGAATAAAAGACAATTATCATGAACAAGGAAATATAATAATAACTAATTTATTATTGCCTCTAGGGCATATTTCCAACACCCGCCTCCCTGTTCCTCGGTTACGCACTGCTACAGGAGCGGTTGCCACCGGACTCCCTCGCTGGTGAAGCCGGGAGGAGGTTAAGGCCGCCAGCGCACCGACGCCTCGGGCCTCCTCCCCCACCTACCTCCATCCACTTGCTCACTCGCTACCTCACTCGCTCACGTCTCCCTCTCCTCTCGTCCCAATCTGGACCTCCCGCGCGGCCGTCGTCGCTGCTGTCTACCACCACCGCGGCCACCACCCATCCCGCGCCTCGCCAGCACGTCCACGAGATGCGCAATAGACCTCTACCTCGACTACGCCTCGACATCGAGCTTGGGAATGATCGCACGGTCAGGATCAAGCTCGTCCACATCTTCTCTGTCGCCGGTGACCGCCGTCGTCTCCGGCCACCTTTGCGCTCCTAAGCTGTCGCAGGCTTTTCGTAACCGCTCGGTGAGCTCCTCCCTCCCTTCATTCTTCTCCTCGCACCACATGGTTCTCCCTAGCTAGCTCATCGCCGTTGCCGTGAGCTCGCCGCCGCAGATCACCTCACCGTCGTGGCCACCGTGGCCCGAGCTTGCGGCCGAGCTCGTAGCCGAGCTCCTGGGGCTCATAGGGGCCCAACTATGATCTTCGCATCGCTTGTCGCGCCCCACATCGCCGTAGCCACCAACGCCCGAATCCGGCGTCCGCCGCCGATGACCTAGCGCTCGACTCCATCTGTTTAGCTCTCGCAAAGGCCACATATCGACGCGGGACGTTGTTCCCGTTCGAACGCAACCAACCGCCGTCGATTTAGTCGCCTGACGACGAAACCCAAGCCCCTCCCGCACGCGCCGCCACCTTTTGCGTCGCCGACGTGGCCTGGCAGGTGGGCCATCTGTGCCACTGACGCTGGGCCCCACGGGTCCCCGTTGACTGGTTTGACTAGTCAACGTGCTGACTGGGCTTCTCTGTGACGCTGACGTGCGGGCCCCACTGCGTAATTAGTTTAACTAAACTGGTTTTATAATTAAAATTAATTAGTTAGTTAATTAAGACACTGACAGGTGGGGTCCAAGTGCTAATTAATCCTGTTTAGTTTTAGTGCTAATTAACCGGTGGGATATCAATCAGGAGAGTTGAGGAGATATAACTGTGGCTTTCAAGAAAGAAAATATGCTTGAGGGAGAATATGATAGGACGCCGTATATTTTTTTTGACTCGACGCTGTACTTTTGTTTGAATTCCGCTATACTTTTTTTAAGGGACGTCGTTCATCCTTTTTTTTGACACATGCGTGTGTGAGTTTTAAAAAGAAACGGAACGTGCTTATGGGAGATCATGGAAGGACACTTCACATTTTTTTGGATGGGACGTTGAACAGTTTTTTGATGGGACGTTGCAGTTTTATGTTCATGTATGATTTTTCTGTGAATGCCATTTGATGTACATTTTTCTAGTAGTGTTACAGTTAATGATTTCACATGTTAAACTAATAAATTTGGTCTTCTTTTAATTACGACTGTGAATTTATTTCGTAAGGTAGGGTTGATTTTTTCTGAGCATTTACACAAAAACGTTTTTTCTGAGCAGGCATTGTCTCTCTTTTTTTTTGTAACGTGATGCTCGAACAGTATTTAATTGTGCGGGTATATTTTTTCAAGGAAACATGTACGTCAATGATTTTTGGGAATAAGGGCGTGGACGGACACTTCTTTTATGGTGGGGAATTGGGGCGTGGACTCTCCTTTTTTTTGAAATGGACGTGGACTCTTATTTTTAGGGACGTGGACTCTTCCTACAAATTGTGGTGGTAGGGGTCATGTCAGGCTGTCCTTATTTCTTGCCACAGTGCAACGTAAATCATAGGGTTAAAATTGATCATTATACAGATTGAAGGGTTAAGATATTTTTAATGATGTGGATTAATATGGAGGCTCGTATGATGCCCTCAATTAGTAAATATATATATATATATATAAGATTGCACATGTCTTTTCATTTTAGCAATGCTGGATGCGCAAGTGCAACCACAGCTGTAAAGAACTCTTCATAGTTTGATGTGGAATAGGAAATTTGAACATGGCATCAGATGAACTATGATTTACACTACAATCAAAGCTACACCCGGATCTGAAGAAACTGGCCAATCACTAATAAATTGTTAAACAAGGCCTAGCTAGACTTAGCTGGAAGAAGACTTTGAGAACACAATTCGGACAACTTGGCTATCTATTGAAGACTTGAGGGGTTGATCCAGGTCTTAATTAAGACTAGTCATAGTGGGGAGTATCATATACTAGTATCATGCATATGATACTAGTGTATGATACTATCTTCATAGTGCATAGTATCATAAAGTAGTATCATAGGTGGTCATATTTATTGTCATGCATGACACAAAGTAGCATAGCATTTAACATGATACGGTATCTATCTTTGTTACTCTAACCCCCTCTCTCTTCTTTAATTGTGTGCCACATAAGCATGTTTGCTAGTCTCAAATGCATGTAACCGGTTATATTACCCTCACTATGGCCAGCCTAAGATATTCATTGATCTGATTAGCCGGTCCATGGAGCCTCAGTTTGCTAACAAGGGAACAGGTGGCTACGGCTCTCATATGAATTCACTATCTAATTAATTTTTCTAGTAGATAACTTATATAGGCATCACACTACAGATCGACGGATTTGATCCTTGCCAGTCCATTGAATCTGCACCACGCCATAGTTGTTCTATGAGATGCATAAGAACGAGGCGAGCAATTAGTCAACGGCCGATGTGCTTAAGCAACTTGACACACACACACACACACACACACACACACACACACACACACACACACACACACAAACACAAGCTTGTGTACTAGCTCTGAATGTAATGTTTTGCGTGCTAACCTGCGTCATTAAATCTGACTGACACAGCTACTGGTATGAGAAGACTTGGGAATTGATTGATACCATGCTAATTAACAATTAATGGCTAGGATGTGATACAGACATTGTTAATCCAAATTTGGCCAGACTTAGCATGAGAAAGTCCATGAAGGGCGTCGTCCCAGATTGTAAGCATGAGAAAGTTTCAAATAACAATTGAAAGTTTGTAAGTTTTCAGTTGTTATTTGAATAAGCTTTTGTTTGTATTTTGAGAGTATACCTCCGACCCTTTGTGTGCATTAATGGCTAGGAATTAATTTACAATTTTTTTTAGAAAAGGAGGATGACCCCCGGCCTCTGCATCTGGGCGATGCATACGGCCATTTTATTAATTATTCTCACAAAACCTTACAAAATCAATACAACAGTAAGACTAAAGCCGCCGTCTATGCAACAAACTGTCGCTACACCTATCCAGTTGATGAAGGGGCGCAGATAAACTGAGCCTAATACCAAACAGACATCGCAACCAAGCCTAACATCTAAGACCTGAGACCCCAACCTAGCCACTTGCCGGGTCTGAGGCACACACTGGTCCGGCGTGATCTTAGAGGCCGCTGCCTACTGCCACCGCTCCATCTTCAAAACTATACTGATGCATCAACCTTGCTCGGTCCAGCTATCGTCGACGCCACCACGGCGATCAACAGCACCTCCTCCCTGCGCGCAAACAGCTGAACACGTCGCGGTCGTCACTGATACACCTCAGCGCCATGCTGCGAAGTATCACCTGAAGGAAATATGCCCTAGAGGCAATAATAAAGTTATTATTTATTTCCTTATTTCATGATAAATGTTTGCAAAATATTTGCAAAATACATACGGCTCTGAATGTGGCAGACCCGTTGACTAAGCTTCTCTCACGAGCAAAACATGATCACACCTTAGTACACTTTGGGTGTTAATCACATAGCGATGTGAACTAGATTATTGACTCTAGTAAACCCTTTGGATGTTGGTCACATGATGATGTGAACTGTGGGTGTTAATCATATACAAATATGAATATTGGTGTTAAATCACATGGCGATGTGAACTAGATTATTGACTCTAGTGCAAGTGGGAGACTGAAGGAAATATGCCCTAGAGGCAATAATAAAGTTATTATTTATTTCCTTATTTCATGATAAATGTTTATTATTCATGCTAGAATTGTATTAACCGGAAACATAATACATGTGTGAATACATAGACAAACATAGTGTCACTAGTATGCCTCTACTTGACTAGCTCGTTTATCAGAGATGGTTATGTTTCCTAGCCATGGACAAAAGAGTTGTCATTTGATTAACGGGATCACATCATTAGGAGAATGATGTGATTGACTTGACCCATTCCGTTAGCTTAGCACTTGATCGTTTAGTATACTGCTATTGCTTTCTTCATGACATATACAAAGTTCCTACAACTATGAGATTGTGCAACTCCCGTTTACCGGAAGAACACTTTGTGTGCTACCAAACGTCACAACGTAACTGGGTGATTATAAAGGTGCTCTACAGGTGTTTCCGAAGGTACATGTTGGGTTGGCATAATTCGAGATTAGGATTTGTCACTCCGATTGTCGGAGAGGTATCTCTGGGCCCTCTCGGTAATACTCATCACCTAAGCCTTGCAAGCATGTAACTAATGAGTTAGTTATGAGATGACGTATTACAGAACGAGTAAAGAGACTTGCCGGTAACGAGATTGAACTAGGTATTGGATACCGACGATCAAATCTCGGGCAAGTAACATACCGATGACAATGGGAACAAAGTATGTTGTTATGCGGTTTGACCGATAAAGATCTTCGTAGAATATGTAGGAACCAATATGGACATCCAGGTCCCGCTATTGGTTATTGACCGAGAATGGTTTTAGGTCATGTCTACATAGTTCTCGAACCCGTAGGGTCCGCACGCTTAACGTTTCGATGACAGTTTTATTATGAGTTTATAAGTTTTGATGTACCGAAGTTTGTTCGGAGTCCCGGATGTGATCCCGGACATGACGAGGAGTCTCGGAATGGTCGAGACATAAAGATTGATATATTGGAAGCCTATATTTGGACATCGGAATGGTTCCGGGTGAAATCGGCATTTTACCGGAGTACCGGGAGGTTACCGGAACCCCCCGGGAGGTTAATGGGCCTACATGGGCCAAGAGGGAGAAGAGGAAGGAGCAAGGAGGGGGCCGCGCGCCCCTCCCCCCTCCTAGTCCGAATAGGACAAGGAAAGGGGGGCGGCGCCCCCCCTTTTCCTTCCCCTCCTCCCCTCTTTCCTCCTTCTCTCCCACTCCAACTTGGAAAAGGGGAGTCCTACTCCCGGTGGGAGTAGGACTCCCCCCTTGGCGCGCCCCCTTAGGCCGGCGGCCTCCTCCCCCCTGGCTCCTTTATATACGGGGGCGGGGGGCACTCCATAGACACACAAGTTGATCTACGGATCGTTCCTTAGCCGTGTGCGGTGCCCCCTTCCACCATATTCCACCTCGGTCATATCGTCGCGAAGCTTAGGCGAAGCCCTGCGCCGGTAGAACATCAAGATCGTCACCACGCCATCGTGCTGACGGAACTCTCCCTCGACACTCGGCTGGATCGGAGTTCGTGGGACGTCATCGAGCTGAACGTGTGCTGAACTCGGAGGCTCCATACGTTCGGTGCTTGGATCGGTCGGATCGTGAAGACGTACGACTACATCAACCGCGTTGTGCTAACGCTTCCGCTTACGGTCTACGAGGGTACGTGGACGAACACTCTCCCCTCTCGTTGCTATATCATCACCATGATCTTGCGTGTGTGTAGGAAATTTTTTGAAATTACTACGTTCCCCAACATCACCAGCCGACACAACTTGAAGTCCTTGGAGGATCTGTCGTGCGTAGCACCTGCCGACCAGGCATGACCAAGCGTAGCACCTGTCGGTCAGGCATGACTTGACATCTCCACCGAAGCTCCATGCAAGACGAAGCCGCTCCACCTCCTGCCTCTGACTTCCAGCGCTGCTCCACAAACGATGCTCCCAAAAGAGAAACGACACCGCAGTGCCGCCATCGTCTGATCTGGAACATCAGATCCTAGGGTTTCCCCCGGAGGAGCACGAGTGGGTCGACAGTAGTTATAAGACGATGCCTTCATCAAGGTAACGACGTAGAACGCAGCCATCGCCTGCCGTCGACTCGGCTTTCACCTGCAACCATGTCTCCCCAACTCGCAGCCGGGACTACATGATGGATCTCGAGATCCGATCACCAAGCTTCTGGCCGGCCACCGCCGACGAAGAAGATGACCACCACCACTGGCTACACCGGCCAGAACAGATCTGCCATGGGTGCCGCCAAGCAGTCTACCAGGCCCTCAACGCCGCCGCCGATCTAAAGCCAGATGACATGCCGCCGAAGACCGCATCGCGCCGCCGCCCGATCCAGGCCAGCCGCCGCAGTAGCCGCCCGTAGCCCGAGGCAGGGCCGACCGCCGCCGCCGTCGAAGCCAACGCCGTCACTTCTAGATCGGCCGCACCTCCACGCATGTTGGGGTCCCGCCACCCTTGAGACGCGGGAGGGAGGAAGAGCCCGCGCCACCGCCGTCGGCGTCCTCCGGCAGCGGCGGGAGGAGGGGAGGAGGATGGGCTAGGCCCCGGCGGCGGCTAGGGCTAGGAATTAAATTACATTGTCAACACACTGCTTGTAAATATATGAAAATATATCATTTTTGGCACCCATGAAAATATAGTTACAAGCAATTTTATATCATTTTTTGACACTAATGTACTAACTTATTGCCCAGTGCTAGTTGCTATTATCATGGTATTCACATATATACTTATGGAGGTTACGCTTTCACCCCGGTCAAAGTTATCATGGTGTTCGTATACAATTCAATAGTCTGAGATGAGTAAAATATCATGTTATTTACACGAAAGTTACTGAAGGGTATATTTTTCAACTATTTTTCCATAGGTCAAAGTTATCATGGTGTTTTCTACTTAAGTTATCGGGTTTCCAGTTCATATATTTTTCAACAATTTTTTCCTTGTTAAAAAAGTTACGGCGATTATTAGAGGTATATTTACAACAACTTTTTCCCAGGTCAAAGGTTGTTGCGGGTGTTTGTACATGAGTTATCAGCTCCACGGTTATATATTACCATGTTATTTATGCATAAGCTACCGGAGTATGTTCTAAACGAAAGTTATCGTTTGGTATGTTTTTCAACAAATCACCCCCCCCCCCCCCCCCCCCGTTCTCCAATCTCAAAGTTACCATGGAATTTTTGTACCTATCTGAACGTTTGGAAATTACTAAAAAATAATCGGGGGCCAACAATACTTATTCTTTGTTTGACGACCTGACAACATTGGAAGAAAGAAACGCAATGCACTGCGCGACACAACAAACCGACGACGGAGGCTCATATGGAGACGCTGTTGGGGATGCCCAAGCCCGAGAGCCCCCGGCCTCTGTCGCCAGTGAGGTCCGACGTGTTGGGGTACAGCAGCGTGTACGGCATATTCACCGGCCCGTTCCGGTTCTTGAGCGCCGGGTCGTTGTTCATGGCCGTGATCCGCTCCTCGATCTCCACCAGCTGTGTGCCGAACCTTTCGAACAACTCCAGCGCCTTGGCATCCGACGTCCACTCTGGCGTGTCGCGCTGCCCGAGGTACACTTCGTCCGACGTGTGCTTCGACAGGGTCTCGAGGAGGGTCAGGGCGAGCATGCTCTGGAAGCACTGGCTGATGGTGTGGATGAAAACCCTGTCGGCCTCTTCCTCACCACGCTCTAGCTGTGTATACTCCTCCGTTCCGGGCACCGGCATCTTCCGCCGGCTGACCGTTGGCCGGTTTGGGACGTACCCCGCATACTGGTACTGCCCAAAGTTGACTGCCGCGTGCAGGGCCGACGCCACCCAGATGATGGTGATGCACGTCTTGCCCAGCTCCTCGACGGTCTCCATCTTGGGCCACCAGTCCTCGTCCTTGAGGTCGCCGTGCCCGACCTCGCGCACCTCTTTCCACCACTCCTTTAGCTCCTTGTCAGCCTGGAGCACGCCGTCGTTGGGGTAATAGATGCCCAAGTACTCCTTTACCCATTGCTGGATTGCCCACCAGATCGCCAGCCCGTCCACGGCGTACGGGTAGTCCTTTAGCAGCAGACGGATGCCGTATGGGCTCGACGGGTCTCGCACAGCCATGCCCTTGCATGCAATGCGCACACAAACAAGCAAGCAAAATTCATCTTCAGTCAAATATTCTTCCACGCTAAAAAAAAATGAGCTCCTCTATTTACCTTTTGACTAGGTCGTCGGGGAGGCCCTGCTCGGTGAGTTTCCACTTCTTATACACCACTGAAGACATCTCGAGCGCATACTTTCCTGGGAAGACAGTCAGCTCAAATAAGCCGCCAGCGTTGATGAGCACCGTCCGCGCCATGGCGTTGATGTTCATCGTGTCGCGGTAGTGTGGGCTCAGCAGTTTGTGCACGGGATGCACCACACTCAGTTGCCGGTTCGTCGCAATCACAAACGGCTCCATCACCGCATGTGTGTTCAACCTAGAGAAACACTATAAAATTAGCTCAGTACTAATTTGGTATCAATTGGAATCTATATATACTCATCATTCATACCAGTGGCTGATCAGTTGATGCCAAGCAGAGTCATTGACGCAGGCGTAAGCCTTGGCAAGCTGCCAGATCTGGCCGTCAACTCGTTCGTCAGCCGGAACATACACCCTGCTCTCTGCGCCATGCTGAAGCCCATCAGGGTGCGGCAGGCTCAGCTCAATGGCCAAGGGCTTGAGCGTCCCGTCGGCCTTGAGGAACAGCAGGGTCCTTGAAGCGTAGATGAAGTTGCCTTCCAACTTGTTGATGCGGCCAAGGAATGGCATGAAGTTATCGTGGTGATCTAAAATGAAGAGCCTGTTCCTCTCCATTGCCTGCACAATACATGGTTGTTAGGACAATCAATCTCATCTGATTATTCAGTACTTGTTCACTAGCAATTTGCAGCTCAATGACTCATTCAACACACCTGTTTCACTGTGAGGCCTTCTTCCAGGTTCTGCTGAATTTGATCTTCAGTGATTGTGCTTGACTGGTCCCCGTACACACTGGGATCCAGAGTACTTTTTACAGGGAACTCCTGTGGTCATAAAATACCAAACAGATGAGGAATTCTCAATCGATTATGAGGAGATGGTTTATTCTTCTTTAAATGTCATATATAGGTGCTAACCGTCAGACGTCTGATGCAAACCGGGTTCACGCCTGCAAGCATCTCACGTGCAAACTCCTCATCTGACCTCCAAGCATATAGATCTACAATTTAAGAAAATAATTAAGTTGTAAGAAGTATAAAGTGTAAAACAAGGGATGGCCGTATTATGTCATGTACACAGCTGATTACCTGATTTGATAACATGTGGAAGGGGCAAGTTTAGGAGGTCGTCACCAACAACTGTTAAAAGACTTTTAATAAACTGAGGGGGGATTTTATTCTTGAGCTCCTTTAAGTGTTGGTTATCCGGCACTTTCAGAAGACCATCATAGAGATTATAGATATCTTGAAACGAATCAAACTCCTTGGGTGTACTGTCAACATAGGTCCTAATTATCGGAAGAATAGCCTCAGTGATGGCCTTGAGAGAGTACCCACGGAAGTCAGACAACTTGAGGTGCCCAACGCGCTCATCGCGTGAGACATAGATGTTCATGGCCTCCTTAACCTTGTACTGAGGAATTCTGCTCTCTGATCTAGGGTCTGGTGACAAGATCAAACCCCCAATATGAGTCCAATTGCAGGGTGACATGGCTGTGCATAGTTGAAGATATACCACACCAAACTCACCTGTTTTTGTTGGGCCTCGGCCTGTTCTGCCACGGCGCGGATATGGAAGTTCTTGGCTGCCGCCGAGGATCGGCCGTGCATACATCTCGCCCCTGTCTGGCTCTCCCAGGTCATTGTAGTAGTCATAGCGGTACACACGGTCACGCTCCTTATACTCTCTTTCTGTACCGTCGCCTCGGAGATTGATGAGTTCGTTTCGCCGGTATTGCACCAAAGGTGCGGGCATTTTGCTGGGCAGGTAGGTCTGCAAAATAGCAAGAAAAATGAGGTGACAGATAGAAAAAACAATAGAGTAGTTTTACTCAGTCCCCAAACCTCAAGCAGGTGCTCACGGATTTAAAATGAGAATGCTTCTAATTAACCAGTGAGAAATAGATAACTAAGTGTGTCATTTGTGATATACTATTTCTGAAAACGGTTTCGTATTTCTGTCTCCCATTCCTCTGATCATCAGGGGAAGAGTTAAATATAGCTGTTCCTTTTCGTAAACAGTAGAAAAGTTGCCATCTTGCTTTTAAGATCTAACAGCTACTCCCTCTGTCCTTGAAAGAGTGTACTTCCAACTTTGTTGGATGGTCAAAATATCTCAAAGTTTGTGCAAATATATGTCAATGCTTGTGAAACCAAATAGGTATATGACAAAAATATATTTTATCATGAATCTAATGCTACTAATTTGATAGCATAAACGTTGGGCTATTATTGTATAAATACGGTCAAACAGAGAAAACTTTGACTTTCCAACAAAGTTGGAAGTACACTCTTTCAAGGACGGAGGGAGTAGTTGTGGATCCAGAGATTCCAGAAACTTATTCAGATAGCAAGTTGATGACATTTGCAACTTACAATCTTCGTCGTTACTGGTAACTTGTAATATCAGTTCATTATCTTAGAAAAAACCCTAAGAATTAGTCGGAAAGGAGTTGTTGAGCATGCAGGGAAGGTAGCCAGCAGCCTGGCACAGCACTCGGTCGGTCATTTTGAATCGATCAGCCAAGCAAAATGTTTTACTATCAGCAGACAATCAAAGGACTGAAGTTCTCAAAAAGCTTACTTTTTTTCGTTCATGCTAATATGAATTTTATGCGACGTATAGGATATCTACTATGCACTACATTTTCCTAACAAGGCATTATTGACACAACGAAAGGCCCGGACCCAGCAACAGCAACTTTACAGCTTAGGTGATGGATCTGACCAAATAATAGTAACCTGTAAGTTGCTTGTCTGTACCAAGTCAACTTGGCAATTTGGCATCTTTTCTTCTTGGGTACTCCTACGTACTCCCTCCGTCCGGAAATACTTGTCGGGGGAATGGACGTATCTAGACGTATTTTAGTTCTAGATATATCCATTTTTATGCATTTCTCCGACAAGTATTTCAGGACGGAGGGAGTAGTATCTATTTCCAGTTTGCCATTAATTGGATCTATGCCGCAACGACTTTCACCACTTGGAAAAATGCCACTCTAACTTACTCATACATCTATCTATGTCATTTTCATCACTTAAGAAATACTTGTCTTGCAGCGTGTATTTAAACATGGGCTGTACATGCACTTTTGGGTCATCCGGATGCTGAAAATCCAAATTAGGCCGAATATTTGAACTGCTCGGAATATTATGCAGCCACTGCGCCCACCTCGAGCCGGCGACAACGTCGGGGGCGCCCTACTCCAGCAGCGCCCGCATCCAGTTGCGTCCAGCCACACCCGCCTGCAGCCACATCCAGACCGGCCCTGCTCCAGCCTCAGCAGCTGCGTCGTGCGAGGAGAGCCTCCAGCCGCGGGGGATTAGCTATCAACTTGCTATATTTATATACAAAGTGAGGTCCGTTATCTGAATGCAATCAACTTGCTATCTGAATCAGCTTTTTATTAAGATAGCATTACGTTATTCTAATGCCTCGCTCCCGCAATGATCCAAAGTGAGCTCTCCTACTTAATCCTAGCAACAATGACTCCTATGGGAATGGCAATATTACTAAAGATTTGTGCATTCCTCTCTTCCCACAACTCCCAATAGATGGTTAGTACTTAAGGGTAACTCGATCCAACGGGCAGCGTGGACAATGACCAGCTCTTGTCCACCCGGCGCACCCAACAGGCCGACGCATTTCATCTGCGGCAAATATTGTTTTTAATTTTATTTTATCATTTAGGAATTAATAAAAGTAATTTACAAACTATCCAAAATGCCTACAAAATAATGAAAACTAATACCCCCTCTCTTTGGAGTAGTAAAAAAGAGTTGCCTAAGATCCAATTTTGGTAAAGATTATTTTAGTACGATTGGGTGTACCAGACCAGACATGAAGAATATTATTTTTGGGTTGAAGGTGGTGAAAATGGAAAATGGATTTGTACTCACATCGTTGGCGAAGAAGACGCGGTCATCGTTTGGGTAGATCCAGGAGTTGGCGACGAAGACGACGGTGCCCTTGCGTGGGACGCCTTCGATGGTGAGCGTCTTGAGGAGGAACTCGTCGTGGTAGTTGTTCCTGACGATGACTGCGCCGGGGATGCCCTGCGACTCGTCGGAGTCGAACGTCACCGTGAAGAACGACTCCCGAGCCGCTGTCGACTTTTTGGTCACCACCATCTCCTGCACGTGCGCCCGCCTCCCCACCCATCTACTATTCCCCTTGCCTGCGACAAAAATCAACGCATTATTCGATCAATCGATCTGGCTGTTTCAGCCGTGAGATAAATCCGCGAGCTGTTTTTCATTTTTCTTTTTTGTATTGTTTCTTGCTCTTGACCTGCCGCTCGCAGAACCCAGGCAGCCAGAAAATGCAGGGAGGAAGGAAAAGGAAGAGGGGGGACGGAGCGCTTAATTACTGGGGTCTGGCAGGGTGGCGCTGATGAGGTGGAAGCAGATGTTGTCGTCGCTGCCGAGCAACTTTTGGGCGCCGTCGAGGAGGGAGCCGTGGAAGCCGCCGAGGTCGAGCACGTCCCTCATGACCAGCACCGCCCTGCCCAGGATCCGGACCTTCTTCTTCGACGCCTCCTTCCTCCACGCCTCCTTGTTCTTCGCCGTCACCCGGTGCAGCGGCAAGGTGCTCCGCAGCATCTCTCCAACCAGCTCAGCTCGGCGGAGATTAGCCAGCCAGATATGGAATTCAACGGTGGTGTCCTGGTTCTGCCCGCCAGATCCAGACGGGCGGAAGAAGCCACGATAAACAAGTGGTAGCAATAGCATTAAGAAGTCCCAGTAATACCTACTGAGTACTTTATGAAGTTTGACTCCGCTTTTTTTTAGTCCGCATATAAGATTTGTCTAAAGTTAAACATAATAAAGTGTGACTAAAATTATAGGAAAAATATAAAAATTCACGATATAAAATCGACGCCATTAGATGCATCATTGAATCAACTTCTATATTATATCATTTTGGTTAAACTTTATTAAGTTTGACTTAAGACAAATCTTGTATGCAAAGTAAAAAAGAAACGAAGGCAGTATCACTATCTAGGCAGCGTATGACAGAGGGTGTAAGTCAAAGCTGATGAGTCCTGGCGGATCCCTAGTGTAAGGATGTGTTTGTTTGGGCTCTTTTTATTGTCTTCTACAGCTTCTCGCTCGGAGAAGCCGCAGCCCAAACAAATGGGCTGTTTCAGAACTAGCTCCGTGCAGTGCTTATAGTAGCGTGCAGAAGATGCAGCTGCAAATTCGGGCTTTTGCTCCCAAGTGGCGGATCACCGGTTTGCCCTTCCGTGAAAATACATACAACAACAGAAATGCCCTTACTGGTTCGGCCCAATTCCCCAACACCTCCCGGACTTTTCCCCGCCACCGCGGAGCCCCAACACACCCGCCGCCAATACCACAAACACCCCAGCTGTCGATCCCGCGACTCCCCTGCCTCCGGTAATCTTGTTGGCCATGACAAGGCACTCGTCTTCCACCTCACCCTGCAACTCACTTAATCGAGCCGCCGCCCGGAGATCCCTCACCAACGATGCCTCCGTCATGAGCTGCCTCGGCAACGACGGCCACCGCCACGGGTCTCCTCGCTAATCAATAGTTCATCTGAAACATCCCCCCGCTCCCAAGTCAGCTCCCGCGGGTGACTCTGGGAGCCAACCCTAGCGCCGCCGGTTCCCAGCCCCCCTCCCCGGCCTCCCTTCCCTCGCTGCCGCTGGTGGCGTCGCCGGCCAAAGGCCGCGCGGCGGCGGGGCGTCTTCTTCCCATGTGCTGGAGGCGTGCGTCGCGGGGCGCGGCCTTCTGCGTCGGCAGCGACGGTCGTCGGCCCGTCCAGGGGCTCTCCCCCCCCCCCCCGGCGTGTGGCGCCCCGGTGGTCCTGCCCCCCTCCCCTTCCTGTGCGGCGGATCTTGGGGCTCCGGGGGCGGGGGGCCTTGCTGGCGGCGGATCTGGGTGCTCCTACCCAGATCCGATGGTGGCGGCGGCGGACGTGTGGGTGGCGGCGGCGACCTGGCTAAGGTGGTGGCGGGGCGGCCGGTGGTCAGGCTGCGCCTTTCAGGGTGGAGGGGTGCCAGGCGTCCATGGCCGAGAGGCGGGCTGCGTCTTCGGCGGCATGCCGCAGCTACTGCAAGGTGGCTCGAGATGCTCCTCGGGGTCTCGGCTTGGATGTGGGCTGCCACGGCGTGGTGGTAGCTCATGGTGATGGTCTGGTTCGTTTCACGGCGGCGGCCGGTCCCCTCCGGCGTTGGCCGTCTGTGAGCGGCCTGCCTCGACCTTCCATTCCTCCCCTCGTCGTCCGGGCTCTACCCTCGTCATAGGGCTGGTCCGCTCCCAGTTACGGTCCATTGCTCGTCTCGCGCCCGTGGCTGCAAGACCGAGCCCGTCTCGCGCCCGGCGGCAGGACCGAGCCCTTCTCGCGCCCGGCGGCAGGACCGAGCCCATCTCGCGCCCGGTGCAGCAGGACGGCTGATGGAGGCCTTTTTTGGCCGGCCCTTTGGGTCTCGGCGCGGGGGGCCGCCGAGGGGTGTGAAAAGGAGCGACCTTTCCACTCGTCTCTTTGGTTGTGGTAGCGACGGGTCTCGGGTGAGGTGGGGTCAAGGTCTTGGATGTCGGGGCGGCGGCCCTGGTGGTGGTAGCGCGGTGCTCATGGGCAGAGCCCGTGGCATGGTGCTGCCCGGTGACCATGGACGTGTGGGCGGCATGGTTGTAGGGGTGTGGCGTTCGGTGCCGGTGAGTGTTTGCTGGGGTGAAAACCTATTCTATCTTCGGACGGACCGGCGGCGGCGTAGCACGTTTCCTTCTTGAAGGCGTCATCGCGGCTCTCATGTCGCTCCAGGGGAAACTCTGACCCTCGGGTCGGGCGGTGGCGGCGCGTTGGCATCGTAACCTTCTTGGAGGCGCCGCGCTGGAGCTCACAGTTCGTCATATGCGGCTTCATCTCTTCGCGGTGGTGTGTTTACGGTGGAGGTCCCCGATTGCTCTTGTAGTGTTAGGGGTGGTGTTGCTGCGCTTAGCGCCTATGTATCCCGCCTTGGGTGTGTGCGTGTGTTTGTCGTGGGATGCGTTTGTACTTGGTCTGTGGTTGATATTTGCTTTATATATAAAGCGGGGCGAAAGCCTTTTTCGGTAATGAAGGCCGCCAACCCATGTTTCCGCTCTCTCCTCCTTGCTGAATCGAACCAAGGTTGCCGCGTCCATGTTGGTCCTTCTTGGTCAAAGCTGGGCACGCACAGCTGCGAGCGAACCCCTAGGCGTGCATGTGCTTGCCGACGACAAGTCCCGGGTCGTTTTGGTGCAGGATGCCGTGGCGGTCGGAGCTTCCTCCGGCGTCGACGGTGCTTGATGCGGGATCGTGGCGGCGGTCGCCGTTGTCTGGGCAACGACAGCGGCTGGCGCGACGGTGGGTGCTCCTTTGGCGCCCGGAATCAAGGCGGCGGCCCCTCTTCATCACCGGCGGCGAACTTCGGGGTCGTGTGGGCGAGTCGACATGGTGACGGCCTTATGAGGCTGGTGGCGGTATGGGACGTCCCTTTCATCAACAGACCGGGTTCGATGCGGCTCTGCTTTTGACGCATGAGCCTCTCTCAGAGTTGTCGGGTGGTGCCTGTCATCGGCAGGTGAAGCCACCGGTGGACGTGCTACCGACGAATGCTACGTATGGCGTCTTATGCGGAGACGTCAAGTCATGCCTGCTACCGGCGGGTGATGCACGGTGGCTCTGCGAAGGTATCAAGGTTAGCCTGTTGTTGTTGGATCGAAGGTGGTGCGGCAGTAACGGGAGGCAGGCGGTATGGAAACAGTTCATCGGAATGGTTTCGGGTCTGAAGAATGAGCTGCAATTTACACGCCCCAGAGTAAGTAGTACTAGCTAGTTCCGTACATCTCTCATTGATTCTACTTTCATCAATACCGTTATCATGCTTGATTATCAGTTTGATTGAACTCAATTCTCGTAAATTGCTTGTGGCAGGAAGGCGGGAATAATTTATGTGGATACTACGTTTGTGAGTTCATTCGCCTCCATACCTCTGAGCAGGGCTACTCTGATGAACAATATGAAGTATGTAAATAATATTCACAATTTTATTTTATTACATTCAATTGTGTTAAGTTTCATTCATATATATGTATTGACCCCCTTATTTAAATGATATCTGGCGGATGCGGGATGGACTCCTACTAGCTGATCACATACGAGTTATTCAAGAGGAATGGCGGGATTCTTTCTTGACCACATCATATCTGAAAAGGGAGAATGCCATACGGAAATTGAATGAGACATTGGTGCTTGATGATGTGAGGGATGTTATATATTGTATATATGTAGTAGCTAGCGTCGGATAGATATACGAAAACTTGTTGTTCTCTATATATATATATATGTTCATGACAATTTTGTGTAATTAATGGTTTCCTTCAGTTGCTTACTATAGTGTCGAGTTCTCTCTATATGTAGTAGCTATCATCGACCAAGCACAGAGAAAGAGAGGTCACTTCTCTTTATATGTAGTAGTAAGGTCGATGCTAGCTACTACATATCTACCTATAAAGAGAAGTGACCTCTCTTTCTCCGTGCTTGGTCGACATATGTAGTAGCTAGCGTCGACCAAGCACAGACAAACAGAGGTACGTCGACCAAGCACGGAGAAAGAGATGTCAATTGTCTTTATATGTAGTAGCTAGCTAACACAATCTGAAACCCCTAAACCATCCAAAACCCCTAACACCCCCCCCCCCTTAAAAAACCTAGCGCATGGGGCTGCTGACGCGTGGCGGGCTTTTGGTCCTGGTTGGAGTAGCTAGCTAATTTAGCAGCCAGAGTTTACATTATTCCTTGAGCTACTCAAATCATGATGGTTACTCCCTCCGTTCCCAAATATTTGTCTTTCTAAACATTTCAAATGGACTACAAAATACGAATTTTGTATCTTATTTCTTCTTACTAAGCCTTTTGTCCCAAACAAGTCGAGGCATGAGTGCTTTTCTTATTGACATGCTTAATGTACTCTATAACTGGAGTAACATCGAATGAGTGCTTTCTTATTGATATGCTTAATGTACTCTATAAGTTTCCATGATACCTTTCTTTGTTTAGATAAACACTATGCAGAATGCCCGTTGTCGGTGTCAAAACCGGCGGATCTCGGGTAGGGGGTCCCGAACTGTGCGTCTAGGCAGATGGTAACAGGAGACAAGGGACACGATGTTTTACCCAGGTTCGGGCCCTCTTGATGGAGGTAAAGCCCTACGTCCTGCTTGATTAATATTGATGATGTGTATTACAAGAGTGGATCTACCACGAGATCAAGGAGGCTAAACCCTAGAAGCTAGCCTATGGTATGATTGTTGTAATGGAGGTTATGTCCTACGGACTAAAGCCCTCCGGTTTATATAGACACCGGAGAGGGCTAGGGTTACACAGAGTCGGTTACAATGGTAGGATATCTACATATCTGTATCGCCAAGCTTGCCTTCCATGTCAAGGAAAGTCCCATCCGGACACGGGACGGAGTCTTCAATCTTGTATCTTCGTAGTCTTGGAGTCCGGCGGACGATGATAGTCCGGCTGTCCGGACACCCCCTAGTCCAGGACTCCCTCAGTAGCCCCTGAACCTGGCTTCAATGACGATGAGTCCGGCGCGCATAATGTTCGGCGTTGCAAGGCGGGTTCCTCCCTTAAATAATGCAGAGAAGATCATGAACACCAGGATAGTGTCCGGCTCTGCAAAATAAATTCCACATTCCACCGTAGAGAGAATAAAATTCCACATGCCAGCGCACCTTGCCCCGCCACCCGTTCGCCGGCTCCCCGCCGCCTCTCCGCCGCGCCACCTCGTCGCCGCCTAACCGCGCGCCGCCCGGCCAGAGCTCCTTCGCCCCGCCCGGTCGGAGCACCTTCGCCCCGCCCGCGCCTGCCCGCGCGCGAGGTCGCTGGAGCAGCGCGCGGCCGCCTCCCGCTTCCCTCGTCGGAGTTACTCCGATCAGATCCGGGGGAGTGGACGAGATCCACCACTCCCTCGAACCAAACACCACCGCCCCGTCCTGGATCTCCTCATCCCGCACCGTTCCGTCCAACTTTTCCCGCGAGGTGAAATTGGCTGAGTCCCTGAGTTTTTCATATTGTGTGTGCATCTTCATCATGTCATAACTTCACGCATATTGCTCCATTTCATGCATATAATATATCAAAATGTTCACCATGAGATGCTCTACATTTCATTCCATTTTGTCATGTTTGTTTGAGGTCATCTTGATGCCCTAATCATCGTTGCAAGAGTGCTATATGATGTTAACCTGCTGAAACTGTTATAACTTGCTGTTTTTTGTCTTTTTCGTTGCATTTTGTGTGTGCATCCTATGAACATGAGCTCTACATGTGTTTTGTGATGCATCATGCGATCTTTACAGGGGTGCAATACATGTATTTTTGTGAGTCTTGTACTAAGTGCATCAAGCTCGTGAAGTAGGGTACTTGCTGTTACTGTTTTGCTTGTCTCAATCTGCTATATCCTGATGCTATGTTAACCTGCTGCTACAAGTCATTCTATGCATAATATGGAGATGTTCACTAAGGATGATTTGTTATACATGTCATGCTATATCCATCCATGCCCCTGGTTGCATTTATAGTCTGCTGTAACTTGTTGTAATCTTGCTCTCAAATTGCTAAATAATGTTGCTGTCAGTCTATTAACATTAAGTTCAGTTTTGCCATGTGTTTTGCTAGTGATCCATGCACCCTATAAACTTGCTCTTGCCATGTTTAGCTTCATAAATATTCCATCTTACTGTTGGTTGCCTTGTCATGCCATGTGTTGCTCTGTGGTGAGTGGTTCAAGCTCACCAACATGTCTACTTATTGTTGTTCCTGCCATGTATGAATCTGTCATACAACTTGCCATGTTTACATGGGTGCCATCATATTTTCTGTGCCCTTTTGGCTCATGGTAAGTAAGGGACTTTTGTTATACGCAATTAGTAGATTACCATGCCTTTGTTTTCCATGATAAGTTCCTGTAACATGTTGTTTGATAGCTCTAAACATTGGAACCTTATATTATTTCTGCCAAGTCTGAAACTGTTATTATTTGCAATCTTGTCATGTCCTTTTGAGCATGTTATAGTGTTTTCTGGAGATAGCTCAGTGTTCATGTTTTGTCATGCTTTACCTGTAGTTCATGCCCATGCCTTTTGTTTTCTCGTTGGAATGCTGTGGCTTGTTGTTTTGATGCTTGCAAGATGCCTAGTTGGTGTTATGGACAGATTGTTGCTGTATCTTGTTTGGAGTGTATGTGTTGCACCGTTGCTCTGTTTTGAGTGTGCTTTATATGAAACTTACTTGTTTTTGCATGAAGTTTCATATTATCATGTTGCATCCTTGTTTTGAGGTGTTTTCTTGATGTTGGGATGCATTTAGCATCAATGTCATTTTAACTTGTTTTGCTCATATCTTCTAGGTCGTAGCTCCGAATTAAATGAACTTTATATGTAACTTGAATAGAATCTCGTGTAGATCATCTTGGTGCATCTTAACTTGCTGTTTAGCAACTTGAACATAAGGTTTATTCAGATCTGGACCAACTTTGAAACTTGCATATGAGGACCTACTGGATTTGTTATATGTTGTTCCCGGCCTCATTTAAACTTGCTTTGATGTGTTGCTCTTGATTGCATCATCTCTTGCCATGAGTAGCTTCTTGTAGTCTTGTCTTGCATCATACTTGGTTGAGCATCATGCCTTGTTCTTGTGTGGTGTGTTTACCATGTTGTGCGCTTCTTCTCGATAGTTCATGGTTCGTTGCGATCGTGAAGATTCGTTCGTCTACGCTTGGTTCGTCTTCATCTGTTCGTCTTCTTCATGGACTCGTTCTTCTTCCTTGCGGGATTTTAGGCAAGATGACCGTCACCTTGGATCTCATTAGTATCATTGCTATGCTAGTTGCTTCGTTCTATCGCTATGCTGCGCTACCTATCTTTTGCTCTTCAAGCCTCCCAATTTGCCATGTCAGCCTCTAACCGTTTTCACTCTTCCTAGCAAACCATTGTTTGGCTATGTTACCGCTTTGCTCAGCCCCTCTTATAGCGTTGTTAGTTGCAGGTGAAGTTGAAGATTGCTCCATGGTGGACATGATTATGTTGGGATATCACAATATCTCTTATTTAATTAATGCATCTATATACTTGGTAAAGGGTGGAAGACTCGGCCTTATGCCTGGTGTTTTGTTCCACTCTTGCCGCCCTAGTTTCCATCATATCAGTATTATGTTCCCGGATTTTGCGTCCCTAACGCGGTTGGGTGATTTATGGGACCGCCTTGACAGTTCGCTTTGAATAAAACTCCTCCAGCAAGGCCCAACCTTGGTTTTACCATTTGCCTCACCTAGCCCTTTTCCCCTTGGGTTTCCGGAGCCCGAGGGTCATCTTTATTTTAGCCCCCCCCCCCCCCCGGGGCCAGTGCTTGTCTAAGTGCTGGTCCGAACCGAGTAGACTGCAGGGCCCCCTCGGGGAAACTCGAGGTCTTGTTTTACTCGTAGGATGTCTCATCCGGTGTTTCCCTGAGAACGAGATATGTGCAGCTCCTATCGGGATTGTCGGCGCATCGGGCAGCTTTGCTGGTCTTGTTTTACCATTGTCGAAATGTCTTGTAAACCGGGATTCCGAGACTGATCGGGTCTTCCTGGGAGAAGGAATATCCTTCGTTGATCGCGAGAGCTTATCATGGGCTAAGTTGGGACACCCCTGCAGGGTATTATCTTTCGAAAGCCGTGCCCGCGGTTATGTGGCAGATGAGAATTTGTTAATGTCCGGTTGTAGATAACTTGACACCAGATTTGAATTAAAACGCATCAACACGGTTTTGGGTTATGTTTGACATAAGTAGGAGTTCAGGATCACCTCTTGATCATTGCTAGCTTCACGACCGTTGCGTTTGCTCTCTTCTCGCTCTTATTTGCGTATGTTAGCCACCATATCATGCTTAGTCGCTGCTGCAACCTCACCACTTTACCCCTTCCTTACCCATTAAGCTTTGCTAGTCTTGATACCCATGGTAATGGGATTGCTGAGTCCTCGTGGCTCACAGATTACTACAACAACAGTTGCAGGTACAGGTTATGCGATGATCTTGACGCGAGAGCGATGTTTGCTTGTCTTGCAGTTCTTCTTCTGCTTCTTCTTCGATCAGGGGATAGGTTCCAGGTCGACAGCCTGGGCTAGCAGGATGGATGTCGTTTGAGTTTCTGTTTGTGTTTCATCCATAGTCGGATGTTGCTCTTATGTATGATGATGTTGTATTCGTGTGGCATTGTATGTCTTTTGTATGTATCCCCATCTATTATGTAATGTTGATGTAATGATATCCACCTTGCAAAACCGTATCAATATGCGGTTCTATCCTTGGTGGGACCTTCGAGTCTCTTTAGGATAGTATCGCATATTGGGTGTGACAAGTTGGTATCAGAGCCTCGACCGACCTTAGGAGCCCCCCTTGTTTGATCGTGTAGTTTGGCCGTTGTCGAGTCTAGAAGAAAACTCATTACATGACCACAAGGAGCTTGATCTTTACCCGTTATTATTGCATAACACCACAAATATCCTCCACTTCAGTATGCATGATACCATTGTGATCCTCTCACGATCACATAAAGGTTAACCAACTTATTTTCTCATCGAACCAGGGTTGTTATTAAGCAAGTTATTATTATGCCTGTTGACCCATAGTGTGACCTACTAGGAATTGGGCCCATATTCGCGGGCGCGGCTAATGATGGATTATACACTCTGCAGAGGTTAGTACACTGTATGGACACCACGGAACCCATGGCCTTGTGCTCCCATTCGGGTGGACCAACGACATTCCGGCAGAACCAATTTATTGCATGACACTCTCCCAGACACTTCGACAAAATCCCCTTTGGGCTAAGTCGTGGGTGGCCCTGATGCCTCTCTCGACATCCAACGGCCGTCGTCGTGGCAAAACAAAACAAACGGTCCCAAACGGGGACAAGCCGGGTACAACACAACTCGAGCATACAAGGTTATTGTCGCCCACCGGGCAAGCGTAGCGCCGACACATAACCTTCCCTAGTTGGAGGTACCGTCGAGAGGCATGACAATAGACCGCAATAGGGCTTTTCCATACATGCAAGTGTGGCTGCACTAGTCTGCTCGTCTCGATGGCACTATGACTCAGCCAATATGTGTTCAAGTTCAATTAATATCCCATTAAACTTGAAAAGAAATGAGCTGAGTCATAATAAAATGACATGATGAAATATTAATGCGTATGAGCATGACATCAACATAAACATGGGTGGGAGGTATGAATGTTTAACATATGAAGCATTAGCATCAACAATAATAAATCATTTAGTCTAGTGGATGCAGATGAGCATGGCATAGCGATGATCATATCACAGGTATTCTTTATAACGGACAATAATCATGCAGCGAAGAACATCACTAGTACCAACATGTACTACTAACAAGCATGCCATATGGGAGAAATACTAACAAGTAACCAGATGTTAACATGGTGCACAAGAACATAGCATGAAGATAAGCATGGATCCACAAGCATAACTGAAAGAGTAATAGCAGTAGTATTGAGCAAACAATTATTAAATATTCAAGTGGAAACCAGGAGGCCTGACCGGCAGCAAATGCAGAGGATTAGGAGGGACCGCTACTACATTGGCTGTGTCGAACAAAACCCGCTGGCCGAGGCCAAGCAAAAAAAAGACATAACTACGACCTCAGCAGCAAAGACGACATAATACAAACGGACCACACATACAACTTATATTCTCCATAAGGCATCATAGTAAGAAAAAGCAAGGTAACATATACAATCATGGTTTCAAAACGACTCTGGAGCAAGAGCCACTTGCTGGTCCTTTGCAACAGAAGGGGACAAGCAAGCCATTTCCCTTTAATTTCTTGAAATCGGGCTCACATATTCTTTGTTTGAATAACATAGGAAAATTGTTTTTTCTAAGGAAAAATTATAACCTTGAACCCGTGCAAAAAACTATTAAAACATAGAATTTTAACAAATTAATTATAATTCAAGCCTCTTTTTCTTGTAGAAAAACGCTTTAAATTAGGGTTAGTTAGTGCTGCTTAGATTAGTAAAAACTAACACCGCTATTGTAATACTCATTATTCTTTTAATAGATCATGTTGTCAACATCATGGTCTAGCACACAACCTACTCATTTTCTCTCTCTTACTAATGTCATCACCCCTTCTCGTTCTGCTCATACCGGCAACCATGAAGTTTGATCTAACACGGACGCGGCTGTTCTTTACTACCTTAGGACCACAGCCATTAGCTAGTTTTCAGTCGGCGGAGAATATTTATTTATGTGATTCCTTGTATACATATAATTTTGTAAATTTTGCATATCGATATATGAGAATAGTTCAAATAAAAATCTGGATGTGAGACAATTTAAAATAGACATAATTTATAGCAATTTTTTATACTTCACATGCTACCCTGTTAAGAGTATAATATTTTATAATTTATTTAGCATACTTAACCACAAAACAGAGTTGTTGAATATTAGTTATACTATTTACTTGATATAGAGTTATAACGTGTTCATATTTTGAGATAAATTTGAGTTTTATTTGTAACAAATATAGTTTATATATATTTATGGTAGAGATATCTAAATCATACGGTGTAAAAAATTTAGTTATAATGCTTTTACTATATGATTAGAAAAATGTATTGGTAGAAACTTCTAGAGAACAAATTGAGCCACTGCCATGATTATTTCGTTTGTCAGATGTGTCTACAAGTTTGTTTATTTGTATTATTAGATGCATGTCTGCAATGCACCTAGTACCTGACCTGCAAAAAAATGCACTTATTACCTTATATTGTCCACAAGAGCAGATGTGAGTCTCTTGATCCAATTGTTTGTCGGTTGACGTGTTGCCCTGTTTTTTGCAGTGTTGGCAGCATGTAAATTGGTATTTCTCAGTTATTCTCAAAGTTTGATCATTTGTGCCCCCCCCCCCCAATATGGTGTCCTCAACCACAATGGGGACATGTTGCTTTTGAAAATCATTGAAGTTAGTTAAGCTTGCATGTGTTCTGTCTTCTGCAATATATTGCTTAAATTATGTTTTATTATGTTAATATTTTCATAATTTTATGCAAGTTAATATTTATCTAAATGGTAAACAATGCGGATGGGTACTGTTTTGTTTTGTTAGTTTGTTTGATGTAATGTTGTTTGCTTGCTTAATTGATGAAATCAGACCGTTTTGCTTAGGTTTCACTTATCTAGTTGCCTAAGACCTAGGTTGGCCGCCAATCAACTTTCTTACAAATGCATTATCCCATCTTCGCAAATTATTGGTTGTCCATTTTAGATGTCTCGTCTAGCACACCTTGAACGTTGGTCAAATTCTAGAGCAATATTTAGTTTGTAAGGTGAGCTGAGTGTAGCTCAAATGGACAAGTTCTTTGTGGTAGAACCTTCATATCCAGGTTCAATTCTTGGAGTATGTACGGGTGTTTATAGTTTCCTGAATATATTTTAGGATTTAACATTTTTATTCTTTCAACGGTTAGCGAGTCATCGGTGGTGATTTCATCAATCTCGAGACCTGTTAGCTCGGCCTCTCAGAGGTCCTCACATAGGTAGGCATATCCGCGGGCATTCATAGGATGTGTGTATGTGTACGTGCATGTGTGAACGTCCATGTGTGTCTTTTCTAGCGAAAGGGCTAAAGGTCATACATTAAGTAGCAAAAAACCTTACAAATCATCCTTGCAAAATTGAAAATGCATCGCTGAAATTTTGTCTACGCTGCTGATCTCACCAGATGCTGCCACATCAGGAAAGCCTCAACCATGATAATTAAGCTTTATTTTCGAAAAGCGTTTGACTCCATCTCTTTGGATTCCCTACCAACTATCCTACACCATCGAGGGTTCTCCCGCAAATTGTGCTCTTTGATTCGAACTCTTCTCTCTTTAGGTAAGACGGCTGTTCTCCTTAATGGCGTCCCTAGCTAGGCACTGGATTAATTGCAAGAACGGGCTCCGGCAGGAGGACCCTTTGTCGTCGTACCTCTTCATCATTGTTGCCAACCTGCTGCAACGCCAAATTCTCCAGCCTCACAATGTCAACTCCTTTCACCAACCACCCATTCACGAGCGCCAACCCAAGGTTGTACAATATGACTACGACACCCTCAATATTGCTCATGCTTCACCTGACGCTGCCGAAGTTCTAAAAACAATCTTGGATGACTTTGGCCTGGCCACTGGATTCACCATTAACTTCCATAAAACAACTTTTGTTCTTCTTCATGCTGACCCCACTGTCGCTAATGCTATCGCTTCTCATCTTGGGTGCATGGTATCTTCCTTCCCCCAAACCTACCCCGGCCTAGCACACTCTCACAAAAAATTACCCGCCTCGGTTTTTAACCCCATCACCGCCACCTTTTATAATTTTCTATTAGGCAAGGCTGCTGGATTACTTTCTCGTGATGCTAGACTTATTCTTATTTCTTCGGTACTTGACTCTCTTCTAGTCTACTTTATGTCTATCTTTCGATTACCCAAAAAAAAATTAAAAGAACTAAACCTGTTTGTAGGGCCTTTTTTTATGGCTGACAAAAATTGCACTTGGGCTCAGTGCCTTGTTGCTTTTACAAATGTTTGTAAACCGGAAATTGTTGGAATTATGCCCTAGAGGCAATAATAAATTAGTTATTATCATATTTTCCTGTTCATGATAATCATTTATTATCAATGCTAGAATTGTATTGACCGGAAACTCAAATACATGTGTGGATACATAGACAACAACGTGTCCCAAGTAAGCCTCTATCGGACTAGCTCGTTGATCAAAGATGGCTATGGTTTCCTAGGCATGGACATGAGTTGTCATTTGATAACGGGATCACATCATTAGGAGAATGTTGTGATGGACAAGAACCAAACTATGACCGTAACATATGATCGTGTCAAGTTTATTGCTATCATTTTCTGCATGTCAAGTATATTTTCCTATGACCATGAGATCATGCAACTCACTGACACTGGAGGAGTACCTTGTGTGTACCAAATGTCGCAATGTAACTGGGTGACTATAAAGGTGCTCTACAGGTATCTCCGAAGGTGTCTGTTGAGTTGGCATGGATCAAGACTGGGATTTGTCACTCCATATGACGGAGACGTATCTCAGGGCCCACTCGGTAATACAACATCACAATGAGATTGCAAGCAATGTGACCAATGAGTTAGTCACGGGATCTTGTACGGAAGAGTAAAAAGACTTGGCGGTAATGAGATTGAACTAGGTATGGAGATACCGACGATCAAATCTCGGGTAAGTAACATACCATAGACAAAGGGAACTGCATACAAGATTAGCTGAATCCTTGACATCGAGGTTTGACCAATAAGATTTTCGTAGAATATGTAGGAACCGATATGAGCATCCAGGTCCCGCTATTGGTTATTGACCGTAGAGGTGTCCCGGTCATGTCTGCATAGTTCTCGAACCAGCAGGGTCTACACACTTAACGTCTGGTGACGATATAAGTATAGTTGAGTCATCATGGTGGTTCCCGAAGATTGTTCAGAGTCTCGGATGAGATCCCGGACGTGACGATGAACTCCTAAATGGTCCAGAGGTGAAGATTGATATATTGTCCGAAGGCTATTGGTGTCCGGTATTGTTCCAGGGGTACCAGGTGATGACCAGTATGACCGAAAGGGGTTTCGGGGGGCCCTGACAAGTGTTGTGGGGCCTCATGGGCCAAAGGGAGGGGGCAAACCAGCCCACTAAGGCACTATGTGCCCCCCTCACCCCATCCCACGTTGCCAGAGGAGGTGGAGGCACCCCCTGGGGTTCCCACCCCTTTGGCTTGGGGGCCAAGTCTCCTAAGGGGGTAAACCCATCTAGGGTTTCCCTCTAGTGGCCACCGGACCTAGATGGGATCCCCTACGAGCGCCCCCTCTCCCCCTTCCCCCTGTATATAGATGAGGAGAGGGAGGGCAGCCGCACCCATATATGCCACGGCGCTGCTCTCCCTCTCCCTTGTAGTCCTCTTCCTCCCCGTCGTGCTTAGCGAAGCTCTGCCCAGATTCCACCATCACGCCGTCGTGCTGTCAGAGGACTCGAGCTACTACTTCTCCATTGCTCACTGGATCGAGGAGATGAAGGCGTCATCAAGACGTACGTGTGTTGAACGCGGAGGTGCCGTCCGTTCGGCACTTGGAACGGGAGTTCGCGGGACGGATCATGATTGGATCGCCAAGGCGTTCGACTACATCAACCGCGTTTCTCAAAGCTTCCGCCTAGCGATCTACAAGGGTATATAGATCAAATCTCTCCTCCAGTAGATGTTCGTCTCCTAGATTGATCTTGATGAGCCTAGGAATATTTTTGGTTCCCATGCAACATTCCCCAACAAAAATATGTGGTGGTCTAGGCATCAAAAACTTGCTTATCTACAACAATTGTCTTCTAATGAAATTTGCTTTCAAATTGTTGCAAGAACCAGACCTTCCCTGGGTTCACTAGAACCACTATAGATACACCGCCATCATTGCATATAACACATCCACACCCTCCTACATTTGGAAGGTTGTAAACCACCAGCTTTCTATCTTACAAAAAACTCCTTTGTCTTCACAAACAACGGCCAGTCAATCTCTTTTTGGCTTGACACTTGGATCCACCACCAGCCTTTATATTTATACTTTCCCCACCTTATCTCCCACTCTACAAACCAAACCATCATTGCCTCGTATCGTATGTCTTGCAGAATGGAATGTTGGCTAACCTGCGAAATCGCCTTACCATGGTTGCCTCTGCGGAGTTTGCTAATACGTTGTCTTTGTTGCAGGATTTTCAGCAAAACGACAGCACTGACGATAGGTACTTCACCCATGGGCTCTCGTTCTCCACCAAGAATGCCTGCCACCTCCTCGTCGGTGTGCCCGCCCACGACACCAACAACACACTCGTTTGGGCTTCACGCGTCCCCATTAAGGTTCAAATCTTCAGATGGCTCCTATTCAAGGACTGACTTAACTCCAAGGCCAACCTCTTCCGCAGTACCAGAAATTGCCTAGTCTTCCCGGGGAACCGTCACTCCGCTCGTGTAACCGTACAAAATATTGTTCATGACTTTACTCTTTGGACTGCTAGACTTAGGGGTACTCTTGAGAAGGTCGGCCCCATGTCATGCTGTGAATTCCTCTCCTCGCACGCTAGCGCAACTCTGTAAACTGGCCTTTTGGCCCTTTGAGTAATGCATTCAGATGGGACCCTCTCCCCTGTTGATTGTAAAAAAAACAGATTGAAAAAGCAATAACATACGAAGGCTCGACACGAGCCTTTTGGCCAACTCTTGCGTCCTTCTCTCGTCTACGTGAGTTCCTGGAGTATTCTGTACGCAGCCGTTCCGGCGAGTTGCCGCTAGCTTAAAAGCTAATTAGCTAGATTTGAGTGAGGGAGTTTCCGCACGAATCGATCTAGTAACTTTGGTCTAGCTTCGTACCTGCGCGTACCGACGGTAAGAACTCGTCGACTGATCCCGGCGAGTCGAGGCTTCGCCAACAGTAGAGCTTGGCCACGTCGTTGACGTGCGTGAGGATCTAAATGACCATGTCATCCGTGACTACCGTGGTCGCGGCCGCCTCCATCTTTCTTCGTGTTGAGACGGCTGTAGTGGGTGCAATGCAATATTTATTAGAAAAGTAGGAATAATACCATATTTTCATTCCACACAAATAATTATTTCAAATAAAAAATGTGAGAAAATTATTCTTAAGACAATAGGAGTAATACAATATTTTTCTTCCTAAAGTTCGACTCTCCAAATAAAAGTCTAGTCTAATTATTCTACTTTAAAAGTGCTGAAATTTTAGGCCAAAGACACAAAGAGACGTCACGCTGTTCAATATCTATGAGTCCATTCAATCCAAGCTCTAGGTATGACACATTGCAAGGAAATTGACTGTGCATCTACTACACCAAGGCGAGAAATGCGGAAGGCCGGTTAATCCATCGCCAAGGACTGATCTGCCGCTTTCTGCAACACCGTCTCTTTGACATTTGTCGCTACGGAGAAGCCAGAAAAGGTAGGTTTTTTCTTCAGCGGCCAGCGACACTGGAGGGAGAAAGGATCGGAAACCAAGGTGCGCCACCTCTTACATGTCATGGCACAACGGAAGAGGGTGGCCACATCCCTGACGCGGACAAGGATAACCAAGATCATGATGTCTGGCAGCGAGGCTACGAGGCGGCGCAACTGCTTGGACGCCACCGCGCAGTGGTAGAGGGTAGCCATGTCGTTGACACGCACAAGGATCTCAATGATCATGTCATCCGAGATTGCCGTGGTCCCGGTCGCCTCCATCTGTCTTTTATTCAAGGCTACTGCAGTACGAGCAATGTGGGCGCGATCTGCTGTTCAATTATATATCCTTACGGCCCGCTGGCCGGCCGGGTATATATAATTGATTGCCGTTCATAAGAAAGGAGTATATATGCCTGTCCGATGTGGAGTCGGATTGGGTGCTCGTCCGATGTGGATACAGGCTCGTGTTGGCGCCGCCTCCTCGCAGCGCCGCTTCTTCTTCTACCTCTCGTTGTCTCTCACAACTCTCTCTTCTCTCAAGAGAACAAGAACGCACACATGGAAGGAACACACACACACACCTCACCATGGAGGAACCAGCTTTGCTTTTGTTCCCCCGGTGAGACACACATATGCTACATCTTTTCTCCTCAGCCCTGTCGGCCCTAACTTCTCATTCATTTTCTTAACTTAAGTAGGCAGTACAAGATAAGACCACATGCATCCCTGGAATCTCTCCACGATGCACAAGACTCGGCCTCCACGCACTAACCTACTAGCTACATGCACGCCATCCTTTCTCAACGCCCACGCAACCTGGCCATGCAACTCATGCATGCAGCCACTAACTAACTAACTAGTGCATGCACAAATCCTAGCCACTAACACATGACCCGGCCAACACACGCAGCTAACTACCTTGCCGGATCACCCAGCCCCTCCTCATTGTGCAGCCGGTCACGCTCCAGCTTCATCACGTCTTGCCGCTTCTCATGGCGGTCTGGCATCTCGCCTTCTCCACACATCTTTGTTGAAGCTTCATCGGACTCGCTACTCCCTAGACATCTAAGTTACAAGTAGGACTCAAAACAAATATGCAGATACATAATCAAGATTAAAAAGCCTAACAGCTTGCTGATAGTCTGTTTCCTAATTCCTACGTGCTTCCGAAATCCTAATTCATGTGGGACAAGGCAAACGGTAGATACTTGATCATCAAAATTTGTCGTGGAAGCTTCTGGTTTTCTTTAGGATCTGATGAAGCTTCTGGTTTTTTTTAGGATCTGAAGCTTCAAGTTTCTGCTACTTGTTCCGGCTACACTACTGCTTTCATTTTCTGTTTTTTTTCTTGAGGTTTTTCTCGGTAACGGAACAAACCAACTTAGATGTCTTTTTCCCTTTTCGAGAGGTATGACCATGTTACTCGCGGAGGTAAATCCATGCCTCCCCAAGAAGTAAATCTACGACTCTCATGAAAGAAAAGAAAACAAGTGTTAACGTGCAATTTGTTTTTTGATATTTTTTGTCCAAATCCTAAGACAAAATCCAAGGGAAAACGAAAAAAAAACACGAAAAAAACATGTAAAAGCTGAAAATGTATACATAAAAATAAGAAAAAAAATCCAAATTGTGCAGCCAGAGCACAACATGTGGCGGCAGCCGAGAGTGCATCAAGTGAAGCGATACCAGCTCACCATATGTGACCCTTGCGGGCGCTCCCGAAGAGTAATCCTTGATTAGTTGCTCTGTAGAAATCGCTCCATCTACTACCTATAAAAAAATTATGTATCTGTTCTCCTCATCGCTTGAAGCCCCGAACCGCCGCCGCCCAATCGCTTCTCCTCTCTTCTACGAAAATTGATAATTTGGTAAGCAGATCTGATTGCACGCCTGCTCGGCCTTCAATTCCATACCTCCATCTGTGGCCGCTCTAGTTCGTGGACAGGAAAGGGGCAGACCGCGGGAGTACCGGGCATCACCGCCTTAACTTGGCCCGCTACTTATGTGCATCCCGGCGGCCGGCTCCGCTTCTTCTTCAATCTCCACCCCTCGAAGGCGACTATGGTAATCCATCCTCTTGTACTGCGTTTGTTTAAATGCAGATTTAGATAATTGGATTATATGATGTACTGTGATCGTGTGTTCATGAATTAAGTGCAAGAGACGAGACTGTATTTTGCTTCCTGCAAGTTGGCCGGCATGCCGGAAGTATTAGTTTACTCCGCCCAATTAATCATCCCTAGCTTGGTGCATGCACGTACACAACATGCAGGCATGTCTGCAGCGTGACTATTTCGACAGTACTTGCATGCATTGCTTTTCCTATTCCTGGGAAGAGAAAGGAGGAGAATGAGCAAGATCGGCGTCGACCTGCAGCTTCCACTTCTAGGATCCGTTCACTCGCAACATTCAGCACGTGTGTACACAACGAGGAGCTACGAAACCACACATTTGTTTGATGTTTTGTTCTTATCAAGCAAACCTAATCCACCTTATATCCTTGTGTGCAACACACATCATATATGAGTGTGTCTGGTTACCTGCACCAATGATCCTCCCTTTGCATCAGTGGCACGAATGAGCCTGGCTGAGGTAATGCGGGCTCAAAACCATGTTCAACGCATTGTTTGGTTACCTGTATATTGGTTGGTTGCATTCGGGAAGCAACTCTTGTGACCTGCGTTGGCTGGGCTGATGCATAGGCACAACGTTGGTTGCATACACTACACGTGATTAAGAGTTAACAACTACACATGACACGAGTTACATTAGAGTGGCTCGGCGCCTGCGGTGGACGGCACTGCCTCTAAGGCAACGAGCACGGGGTCATGGGTGAGGGATCCCATGGGTGGCGCGGCGAACAAGTTGCTAGCATTGCTACTGCAGGGGAAGTATGCGAGGAGGGAAGAGAAGGGCGCCGAGGCATAGGATGATTTGGAGATATGCAGTGAGTGCGGCATGGCAACATCGGTGTAGTAGGATGCGGGAGAGAAGGCCGAGAGGAATGACATCAACAGCTACGCCATTGTAGTAGGACACACGCGAGGTGGCCGAGAGGAATGACATCTGCGGCGATTCCAGTGAATTAGGGTGTGGGAGAAGATGTCAAGTGGAAAGACGCCGGTCATGATGCAAGTGTAGTAGGACGCCGGAAAAGAGGTCAAGTAGAAGAACGCCGGCGGCGAAGCCAGTGTAGAAGGACCCGGGAAAGGAGGCCGAGGCGAACGACACCAACGATGGCGCTAGTGTAGTAGGAAGCAGGAAAGGAAGCTGAGAGGAATAAAGCCGGCTGTGGTGTAGGCGTAGCGGGATGCGGAAGAAAAGAATAAGCAAAGAAGATTAAGTAGTGTCGTTAAAACATACCACACATATGCATATGTGCAGTCCACGAGTGAGATGTAGATTTACTCATCTATGATCTTTGAACTAGAAAATGTGTGACACAAAAGTCCTGTGAAACTGGAAGATGAATCTAGTGGTAAAAGGAAATTTCAAACAGTCTATCGGGAGTAAAGATTTGGCTGAATTCATCCGAAATACCTCTATACATTAGCACGACATTGAAGATGTACAGTTCATGAAATTGGGAATCGATCATCTGAATGCAACCACAGCATTGTGCATTTTTTCATGCAGAGCATATCTCAAATCGAAGTACGTTCTTTATATTAGAAGGAAAGTAGATTAAGAGGTGATTAGCATAAAACACATGAAAAACCAGGTACAACCACATGCACCAGTGCATTAGCTCGCTTCCAGCCTACCTCGTCAGAGCCACCCACGTGCAATGGAGTTCACCACCCAGGGATGCTTCAAGCATCATGCAGTGAGGCCCACATAGTGTTTGCATAGAACTAAATAGCCCGATCGAAAACGAAAAAAATTGTACAGCGGGCTGTAGGAACTTGATGCAGGTAACCAAAGCATCCATCCCTCCAAAAAAAGTAACCAAAAAGCATCAGCGGGCTCATCTGATGCCTCTTCTTCAGCTTCTTCCCGCATTGTCGGCTCAGCTTCTTTCCCCACTATCGTATTTAGAGAACACATGGCCAGGATAGCTGTCGTCGTCCTCTTCTTCTTCATTGTCTTCCATCATAACCCCTCTTTCTCCGTTCTTGGTCCAAACATTCTAGTGGGGCATGGAACAGGACTCAAACAGGTGCCAGTGAATGGTTTTTGACATAGAGTAATTCAGATCATTCTTACAGTTAGCACGTGGACAAGACATAAAACCATCCGCTAACTTGTTTGTCTCAGCCGCAAGCAGAAAAGTACGCATGCCATTAACAAACCGGGGAGAGCATCGGTCATCGTACATCCATTGTCGGCTCATCTTCATTACACAGCACTGAAAAGACCAAATTAATACAAGTTCATACATAAAGTTCATACACACTTATTCTCATAAAACAACATACGAACTCTCTAGCTAAAGCATTTAAATACGACAACAAATGCGATAAAGATAACAACTAAGGTAACAATTGATCCAACAGCATAATGAAAACCAAGCCTCACTATCAATTGCATATTTTCTAATCTTTCTAATCTTCAAGCACATTTTCTCCATCTTGATCTTGTGATCATCGACGACATCGGAAACATGCAACTCCAATTCCATCTTCTCCTCCTCAATTCTTTTCAATTTTCTTTCAAATACATGTTTTCATTTTCAATTAAAGTTAACCTCTCGACAATAGGGTCGGTTGGAGTTTCCGGTTCACATACCTCCTAGATGGAAATATCTATGTCAACTTGATGGGCATAGCACGAAATGCAACAAATAGTTATAAAAGAGAATATACTGCATCCGAATCATAAACCGGACGAGGGCCGACGGGGACGGATATCAAAACTATGGCACTATGTATAACAAATAACATATGGGTGAGATAATTATACAAGTAAATATATATCTAAATCACGTAAACATGTTTTTTTATATAAAAAAGATAAGAACAAGAGGCTCACCACAAGGTGGTGCCGGCGACGGGACGGTGAAGGCGATCGACGGTGGTTAGGACGGAGAGGCACTAAGTAAACCACGCCTACATATGCAAACTAAGAGTAAATTTGAGCTCAAATTGCATATAAATCAAATAAACTAGTACATATAATTACTCCCAAACTAAAACCCACAAATCACTATTCTTATAGAGCATTGGAAGAGCTAATCTAGCAATGAGAGATGAGAGGACAAAGTTGCTAATCTTTGTGATCACTTGGATGGATGGGGGCCTTAAAATCTTGACAAATTTTGGAAAAAATGGAGGATGAGCTTGAGAGTAGAGGAAGAAAACAGAGAGGAGAGGAAAGGGGGAGAACTGAGAGCTTGGGATCAACAAAGCGTTTATATAGGATGATCTTTAGTCCCGGTTGGTTATACAAACCGGGACTAAAGGTGCATCTCTAGTCCTGGTTCGTGCCACGAGCCGGGTCTAATGGTGTTGGTGGGGTCGTAGCCTGACACCAGCCTGCCACCACCTCTTTAGTCCCGGTTCGTGGCACGAACCGGTACAAAAGGTTCACCACGAACCGGGACTAATGAGAGCCGCCCTCCTAGCCGTTGGAACCAGTATTAATGGTCACATTAGTGCCGGTTCAATTACAAACCGGGACTAATGAGCTGAACATTAGGCCCTTTTTCTACTAGTGCAACTTGGCCCTACATACTCGCTCTACATGCACACGCACGCACACCCCCGTGCCACACACTCACACTCGCCACGGGCTCGGCGCGGCCCGAACCAGCGCCCGACACGCTCAGCACGTGCACAAACACGCACTACACATGCCTGCCATAGCTTATTACCCAACAGGATTGTTGTGTCTCGAGTGGGCCGGAAGGGAACGCCTATTAGTCCCAAACAAGAAGGCCGAGGAAGGGTATTGCAAAAAGGGTGATGAGAACAGCTGCCCATCCCATAGAACTACAAGCTTACTACAGATAGGGAGAAAGAGCACTGCTTGGATTCACAGGAGCCTTCAACGAAGAATGAGTCCCTGTGAAGAGGGGAATTCGTACTTTCATGTACACTTTGTGCATTTATATGAACGCAGATACATTAGTTTGCATCCTTAGGTTTTGCAGTTATCTAGCCATTCGCATTGGCAGATATTTCACTTACGCTAGCAACCTCCATTTACAGTTACAAGTTGCTAAGTTTCTTTGATTTAGACTGACAGTACTGTACCCTGACAGGATGTATATTGAAAGACTTCTATGGTTATTAACAGTAATAATTCGTGATTGTTAAAATGCTAACACACACTGTGCAAGCATTGGTATATTGGAATAGATTGTCTCATATTTCCATGGTAGGCTATGTAGTATTGTAGTTATACAAGCATAGTCCATTCTAAGATTTTCAACTGATACTTGCAACATGGACTACTTTATTGCATTAGTGCATAAGTTTCGTGTTGCATGTGCATTGACCGTAGCAGTGTAGATGTGAACATGTAGTTATGGTTGGCTTGATGGGAATCTATAATGCACCATCGTGGCAATATATGATCATAGTTTTTGTCCATGTTTATCTTGTCCAGGATGCTGATCCATGTGTACCATGATCACTGATTAGGTAATAAAGACAGTGTTCGACGTTGTTGGTCGTGATTTCCAGGTTGTTCTTCCAACAGCATGTTGGCCCAATCCTGAGCTTCATAGTGTAGTGCATCTTGCATTTCAGATGTTTGGCAAAATGATCTGGTATGTGAACGCTTGGGTAAGCCAATTTTCATCATCAAGCCTGACTGCAAACTTCTGATTGGCATGGGGTCGTGCCAATAACAAACATCGACTGGACGACCCATTGTCTTTATTTCAGGAGGCACCCCACGACTTGATATAATTCCTGGCCTCCTCCTTGCTGTCCGGCTGGCTAATCTTCAGTGCCCGACTCAGTGAAAAACCATCATGAGAGTGTGTGAGGCTGATCTCCTTCCGTCTTCTTGATGTCATTACTTGCTTTGGAGTGAGAGTGTGTGAGCCTGATTGCCTTGTGGATCATCTGGAGCACCTACACGCTACGACTGAGTTGGGATTTTCGTATGGACTGTCATCATCTTCTGACCCAGAGGAGATGCCATGAGCTTCAGATTCGGAGGAGACTCGTTTAATCTTAGTAGCGATCTGCACAAGCATACAATAAAGTACAGGGTCAACACTGATAAAAATTGTGACTTACATAAATACATAAATAGGATTTTGTTAGCATTGCACTGTCCGATAAACAGTCACTAAAACGGTGGAATGCATCGATGATAGAAGCTGCTGAGTACATCGGATTATGCAATGAACAAGATAATGATAACGGGAGACTTAAGTATTGTCCAATGCCAGCATAATGCATCTCACATAATTTCACTGCTGACTATATGTAACTTACAAATACAGAGTATATCAGTGCTTCACAAAACAATGCAACTATAGTGTGTAGTTAAGACTATATGAATGATTTGTAGAACGATGGCAGCAAGAACTACTATTACATACATGACATTTTGATTAAGGACTAGCAAACGATCATTGTGTATAGACCTGAATAAATGGCATGCGAGCCTAATCCATCCAAATGCTATGCATGTCATATCCATCGTAATCCAGAATGCAAAGCATAGATGCAAAGGCACTGTGTCGGCGCTTGGCATTGAGAAGAACAGCATTCAACCTCAAATTGGAGATGTCGGGACTGGCAAGGCTTAGCCTTACGCCAAAAAGGCATTGTTTACCTGCTCCGCGAATGTTCTATTGAAGGTTTGAAGCTCAGACTTCTATTTTTTAGTCAATGGCACGAAAGACAGAGATCTGTTTTTTTCACTATTATTGAGAAAAAACACAATTCTTTCTTCTTGGTGAATGATAGGACAAAATATCTACAAAAACAAGCATGTATTAGAATGTTGTATTATCCTTCACTACCTACACATGCAATTCTAAGAGTATAGCAGCGGAAAGTAAAACATTGCATATGAAGGTAAATGGAAAGGTTTGAAGAAGGAAAACGCAATGGTGACATGAGGATTTTTGGCATGGTTCTGATAGGTGGTGCTATCATACATTCACGTTGATGGAGACTTCAACCCACGAAGGGTAACGGCTGCGCGAGTCCACAGAGGGCTCCACCCACGAAGGCTCCACGAAGAAGCAACCTTGTTTATCCCACCATGGCCATCGCCCACGAAGGAATTGCCTCACTCGGGTAGATGTACATGAAGTAGGCGATCTCTTTGCCCTTACAAACTTCTTGATTCAACTCAACATCACGGCGAAGGCTCCCGAGCGACAGCTAATCAATCTAGGAGATGTGACTCTCCAAAAGGTAATAGATGGTGTGTTGGTGATGAGCTCCTTATTATTGTGCTTCAAATGATAGTCTCCCCAACACTCAACTCTTTCCCATAGATTTGGATATGGTGGCGGAGTCACCCTCAAGAACACTCTAGTGCAAGATATGAAAGTTGATTGCACAAGTCCTTGCTAAAAAATGTGTATGAGTGAGATATGCAGGCGTAGTGTCGCCGTGCCGATGTAATTCCTTATTATATCGGAACCCTTCTATCCATATCTATGTAATATAGAGCTGATTTGTTCTATGCCAAGCAGTGTCGTATTCCAGAAGACTTGATCTCTGGGCTGGAATACGGTGTGTTCCGGTCTCTCTAAGCCGGGGTGCCACACCAGTTCGAAACAAAAGACATTCTTGTTGCCACACGGGTCTTCTCGGTGGATCCAGCCGAGATGCACGAGGGAATCATCCTAGGTTTGGCGTTAGTGACCGAGGAGGCGGCGACGCCGGCGATGGTGCGCAAGCCGTGCATGAGGCCATGGCGACTCCACAAAGACTGCTCCGCTCTCCAGAACCCTCGACCGCGTGCTCTCCGACCTCCACTCCCTCCTTCGCTCCACGCTCGCCGCGTCACTGCGCTCCACATCACCATGGCAACGATGTGAGTCTCACCACTCTGACACTCTCTCAAGCCTTTCCCATCCCCTCTCCTTTTCTTCTAATATTTTTGGCAGTATTTGTGGTTGTTTGATTAGGAATGAGGTGATCTGATGAGATGATAACATGTTCAGTTTGACTATATTAATGATGCTCACATATGAGTATATGACATACGATGATACTCCTTGTTCTTTGTAAACTGTTGGAAGCTAATATTTTGAAATTGAATATTTAACGAAGGAGCGACCATTACACTATATCAGTAGAATGATGAGCACCAAATAAAAAAACTAAACTGTAAACCGTTGATCAAAAGTAAGTTGTTAAGATGATGAACACCAAACTGCAGATGAAAACCTTAACACTTATGCTTGTTCCATGATGAACACCAAATTGCCGGTGGATGTTCAGCTTTTCTTACTCAAGGATACATCTGCAGTATTTCTCTTTTTAACATTTTAAGATATTTTCCAGGAGGATGTGCTCCATGAATGCATGCAAGAGTACGGACAAATGGGGTTGTAGAAATTCAGTTAGGTAATGTGCTTACCTGAGGTTTGCATATTTATCTCGCTCGATCCGATACAGAATGACAGACTGAAGTTAAGCGGGCGGTTTGTCTCTCTGTGCACCCCCCTTGGAGAGACAAAAGAGGCGGAGAGGTGTACAGGATGTACGACGTAGGGGGTCAAAGAAATGAGAGGAGGAAGTGGATTAATCTCTTTGAAGGTGTTAACGTCGTTATGACTTGTGCAGCCATTAGCGAGTAAGTATGGTTTCGAAATTACACCAAATGCTCGGGCCTGCGAACACATGAGTGAGTGCATCCTTTCGTCTAATGTTTGGAGGCTACTGTCAGGTACAATCAATTGTTATTTGAGGACAAGACGCCGAACAGAATGATGGAGACCAAGGAGCTGTTTGACTGGGTGTTAAGGCAAAGATGTTTGGAGGTCTGTGTATATAGTACATGCATCCATCCATGCATCTCAAATTCTCCATTTTAACCTCAAGCTATTTTGATTTCTGATCCTACTTGATGTGATGTTGCTTTCCAGAAAACATCATTCATGCTGTTCCTCAACAAATTCGACATATTCGAGAGGAAAATACAAAAGGTATTTAATGAGAGCACCTTTTTCATACCTTCTTCAGGCGGAGTAATTAATGTGAGCATAGTAGTAATACTCGAGCTACTTTGCACGTTTGTATATGTAGGTCCCGTTGACCATGTGCGAGTGGTTTAAAGACTATGAGCCGATTGCGCCTGGCAAAGGGATGTGGAACATGCCTACGAGTGAGTGCTTGCACCCCTGCCATTGTTACCACATCAGAAATTTGTGAGCTACCTAGCTTATGGTATGGAGAGATGTGTTGTGTTTTACTCAAGTACAGGTTTGTGAAGAAGTTTGTGGAGGTCTACTTCAAGAGCAGCAAGCACGACCGTGTTGACCGGGTGTTCAAGATCTATAAAATGATGGCGTTGGACCGGAAACTTTTAAAGAAAACGTTCAGGCTGATCGACGAGAGCATGAGACGCTCAAAGGAGGGAAACGGGAGTGTGATTGATCATTCTGTGCTTAAATTTGAGTGGAACTTTTCTCACTAATAAATGATACAGACAAAGCATCAAGAGACAGATTATCACTAAAGCAGAACTGTCACTTCTGAAAGAAAGGCAAAAGTGAATAATTGAGCAATGGGAGCGTGAGAAGTCAGCGATGACAAGAATTCAATCTATTAAGGAAGAGGTATTATGTAGATTGACACGTACGGTTGCTGTTGCCAATTGATCTGACCTGCATTTAACTGTTGCAACTTGCAACAGATTGTCAGGTTAAATGTGGAGATCCAGCAGGCCATGAGTATGATCTCAGTCGTGCGGCTGAACTCAAGTATGGTAGTCTGAATGCATATGCATTGCAGCGGCATTTTCAAATAACTGAGGATGAGCTAAATGAATATTAACGTTCTGCTAGCCATTTGCCACTAACACCTCATATATATATGAAATGTAAATTTATAGCCCATACAGTAACCACATATATACACGGATCCATCTGTTGTCTTGAGATGGTTTGTGTTGCTGAATTACTCTTTTATTTGGAATATGAGATACATACAGCGGAAATGCATGATATCAGGAGAGATGCATGTTTTGCACATGACTATTCTTCTGGACCCTATTCTTTTTTTTTTGCGAGAAAACTTCTGATTTATTCATCAACTGTCAAGGTAGTACAAAGAACACCAGAAGTAAAAATTACATCTAGGTCCGTAGAACACCTAGCGATGACTACAAGCACTGGAGCGAGCCGAAGCCGCGCCGCCGTCGTCACCCCTCCCTCGTCGGAGCTGGGCAAGCATTGTTGTAGTAGACAGTTGGGAAATTGTCGTGCTAAGGCCCCATAGGACCAGTGCACCAGAACAACAATCGCCGCCGATGAAGAGAAGCATAGACCAGAAGGATCCCACGTGCAGATACACCGACGTAGACGAACAAGGTGCGGATCCGCAGAAGACCAACCTCCACACGCCTTTCGACGATGCTTGAAACATCACCGGGATAAGGGCTAGGCGGGGAGGACCTTATTCTATCTTCAAGAAGCCGCCGCCGCCTCGTTTTCTTGAGCATGGCACAAACCCTAACAAAACTCAGAAAAACATCCAAAAACAGAGCCCTCCCGCCGGCAAGGGCCGGGATCCACCGTGCCTCCTCATCAAATTTGAGTCATTCAACATAGGAGATGAGGCGGACCGGCGGCGCCGGTGAGAGGCAAGGAAACCCTAGACGAAAGTTCGCACGTGCGAAGGAGCAAAGGGTGAGGGCGTATCCTCTGAACCCTATTCTACAGTGCTAGAAAAATTATCTAAATTACTACCAGCAAATAGGAAGACAAACGAAATGTTGGTTGACTCAAATTTTGTATGGAATATGCAGAGAAATAAAGGAATAGTTCAGCCTATTTCACTATCCAAATCTTGTAACATGGCCACTTCATGCTACACAAACGTTGATATTATCATGATTATCTAATTTGTCAGCTCTAACAAAATTTGATGAGGCTTTTTCTCAAGAACTAACCAACAAGTGCAAAATAAAAACAAATCAGAGGTATCACAGGAGCTTGTCACATCATGTAATGCCACATATATTTACAAATACATAGCATTATATTGTCAAAATAGATGGGCGCGACAACGCGTGCCATCAATGATCTAGTCCTGTACTACGGCTACCAGCATTTTCTTTGGTGTGAGAAAACGCACACGAGTCCATATATTCACCATATCAATACATCACTATGGATCCACTTCAAGTTATCTATGAACAATGTAAGCTTTCCAAGTAGTCCATATCCGCAGACGCGGCTATTTGAATAGATCTGCAAGGGTGTACTTCTTCACACACGCTCTCACCACTTATCGCTCTTTACTCGATATGTACTTGGCAACCTTCAAGCGGAAGCCCAGCGAGGGTGTCGTCCACGACTTGACTAACCACACAAGACTCTAGTCCAGGTTTATCGCTTATTTGAGTTACATTCGCAAGGAAGTCCGATCGAGGTTTCCACCATGGACCCAAACGATGAGATCAGGGTTCCCAAGAGCACCGTTCGGATGTCATCCCGATACATCGTGCCTTGTGTCTCTACCGCATCATAGCCCACCCTAGGGTCAGCGCTACGCACGGCCTCCAACACAGGTCCTACAAACACCAGAAACTAGTTGCATCTCCTGGACAGAGATCAAGGTGATTAATAAGTCCAGAGGCTTAATTAAGTATCCCAAAGTGTGGTAGTAGTTGTCTTGGATCACAAATACAGAACTCAGTTTCTAAGGACGGTCCCAATGAGACAACGCAGCATGTACTCCTACATGGCCTCTCATCACTACCTTTCCCAAATCGTGTTCACACACTTAGCTCTCAACAGTAGGACAGGTTCACACCATTCTAATCCATCCCGATGGATCAGACCTGACACAAATCTAAGCATAGCAGGCATAACAAACAAGGATGAATGAGTAGGCACATCATGGGTCAAACAACTCCTACTCATTATTGTGTAGTATTATACCCATGACTACATAGATGCCTATTCGATGATCAAGACACTAGAGCCAATAACTGGTTCAGGAAACAAATTTGATAGCCATTCGTTATATTAATTAGTGGGTTTGATTAACTCTTACCTTTTTACCTCCCATTTGGGTCACACATGTTATGTGTGCAGCTGGAGTGAGGTGCAGTAATATACAAATGACTACATACATAGCATTTGCATGATTTAGGCATGCAGCTTCTATATATAAAGTCCCGCAAAGCAAGGCGATAGTGGCATTCCTTCCTCCCGTAACAATTCTAGTAAGTCAGCTATGGCTATACATAGCTTTAGACAAAAGCTTGTCCATGGATCTTGACTAGCTAGAGTATGAATTTTCCCGTTGTAATTAAGTTCTTACTTCTATCGAAATCATTATTCTGTGATCACGTTGACTATTAGCTGTCTACTACAAACAAACTGCTATGAGATACTGGGGTGAAACAAACAAGGGCTGTTTTTTCCTATACGAGCAGTGTGAAAGAGTCAACCCGACTACAAAGAGAGACCTCCATCCTATCTTCGACTCCATAAAATTGTGATTCCGTGCACAGGGTCGAAAGACGGCGTGGTTTCCTGTCACAACACGCAAAATCGTCCATGTGTCCACCTTCAGCCCAGCCAGCTACCCGTCAGCATATTAAATCCAGCTAGTTGCAATTAGTTGTCTATTTCTAGTTAATTTAAATTAGAGGTTCTGACGGATATGGTCGCTCTTCATTATTTTTATCAGACTCTTTCCACTAAGGGGAATTTATAAAGCTGCCTTGTTATTATGTGCATGCAATATGATGTATCTGCTAAATGGTATATCACTAGTTATGGATTTCCCTCACATTTTGTGCTGGTACGTATTTTTATACCACTTTGTGTTGCATTGCATGGCATAGTGGGTGTGTGCGTGTGGCAAGTGGATTATTGTGGTGTTTCTAGACTTTGATATCACACACAAAAGAGCCTTCCCGACGAGTGGGAAGCCTCTACCTCTCCAGCTACTCTCCATGTCCACCATTGTCCCTTACGTCCCTCGAAGTCAACTGCCCCCGCATTTGGCAGCAGCTCCTTGTCCGGATTATGGCATCGAGGGTTGACCCACTCAAGCTCGCTCACTTCCTTCTTAACTACTCCCTCTGTCCATAATATAAGTATATTTTTTACACTAGTGTAGTGTTAAAAACGGTCTTATATTTTGGGACATACAGAGTAATTAGCATATAGTTTAAGCATAAAATTGATAGATCGTTGACTTGTTTTTATCAAACTAAATAGCAAATTGGCGTGAGCAAATACCACAACTAGAACTGAGAAGTGCACTTTGCCGACGGGACACGGCAAATGAACAAAATCTGTCTCGAAAATGGTTAGCTAACTTGGCACTCAACAAACAAGATTGGGTAGGAATTCTCTCCTAGAAAAGGCAAGTTTGCTGAGTTTTTTGGGATAATTAATTTTATGCCCCTAGTTGTGTCCCAGTCAGTTGTTTTACCCCTAATTTCCAAAAACCCTCGGTTCTTCCCAAACCACTTCCCTCCTCTTATGCTTTTGCCCTTTGATTGTTTGACCATCACTTTGGGAACTTCATAACAAATTCATACTAGCTCCCACAAATGCAAATAAGATATTAAAATGTTTAGAAAAACATCACCTATATGTGCTTGTCATTTGCATACATGAAAAAATTATTGAAAAAAATGAGTGGGCGACGGTGTCTAGCAAGCGCCGAGGAACTGGAGAAATTGAAAAAACATGAATACGAATGAGTATTGGCGTGACACTATAGAAGAAGAGTTGAGGTCGATGCACGACTACAATGCATGGGAGCTTGTGGATCTTCCGAACAATGAAAAAGTCTTGGATCTCAAGTGGGAAATCAAGATGAAGAAAGATGCCGAAGGGTCAGTGAAGCACAAAACGAGGCTACTAGCCGAAGAGTACGTGCAAGAGGAAGGTCTGGATTTCGAAGAAGTGTTCATTTCCGTTGCAAGGATGGAATCGGTGAGATTACTCATCGCTCTTGCGGTTCAGTAATCATGGAAGACAAATCACATGGATGTAAAATCCACGTTTTCGAACGGAGAGTTGGAAGGAGAATTTTATGTGAACCAACCACAAGGATTCATCAAAATTGGAGAAAAACACATGGCACTAAAGCTACACAAAGTCTTGTATGGGCTACGGCAAGACCCTCGGGCATGGAACATCAAACTTGATCATACGTTGATTTCTCTTGGATTTGAGGAAGCCCCACTAGAGCATCCAATGTACAAGAGAGGTGAAGGAAGGGATCATCTACTAGTTGGCATCTACGTCGACGACCTATTGATAACTGGAGCATATGAAGAGGTTATTGCAAAGTTCAAGCTGCAAATGAAGGACCTTTTCAAGATGGATGACCTAGGTCTATTGAGTTACTACCTCGGGATCGAGGTAAAGCAAAAGCCAGAAGGGGTCACGCTATGCCAGGAGGCATATGCAAGAAAGGTACTTGAAAGTTGTGGCATGGAGATTGCAATTCAATTGATGCTTCAATAGACCTCGTCTTGAGCCGAGCAAGAAGCAGATGGTGAAACTACTCGGCTATAGTGGAAGTGACAAGGAAGGAATTGTTGATGACCATAAGAGTACCTCTGTTGTGGCATATTTTCTTGGTGGAAGCATAGTAAGCTGGCTATCACGAAAGAAGAAAGTGGTGACATCGACTTCAAGTGAAGTAGAGTGTCAAGGTGTCTGGCTAGGGCGGCTACATGACGATCTCATGAATCGAGATCCGGAACAAGTGGTGCTCAACGATGACAGTGAGTCTATAACATTCCCACTAGAGAATCCAGTGCGGCACGATAGGGGCAAGCACAATTATACGATGTATCACTACATGAAGGATGGCATGGAAGAAGCTAAGGCATAGGTCAACTACATTAGCACCGATAATCAGCTGGCGGACATCCTGACCAAAGCTTTGCATCGTAAGAAGATCACAAAGTTTCGAAGAAGGACCGGTGTCCAACTGTAAAATGACGATGTCGTGTTTAGGGAGGTAATTGCAGGAAATAACCATGGCGTATGTGGTGCCGTGTTCGGCTAGGATACGGATACAACCATCGAGTAGAGGATTAGAAATAGTTTTAACCGAGTAGGTTATTAGTCCTACTGCTATATATGCATCTCTCTATACATACATATACTAATTAGGCACTCCCTAGAAATTCCCACATTAATCAATAATTAGTGGCCCCTAATCCGGTGGGACCGAGTTATTATACAGTGGTGGTTTATCTAGCGAACAGTCAATTTGCATCATTATTTTTTTCTTTATCCAGAACTATTTGCGTCATGCATGTGCCTTCTATAGCCCGACCCAACTTTAGCAGGCTGGTTCATCTCTTCCGCACAGGATCACCAACCTGGCGAAGGCCCAATTTAACTCCCACATGTTCCATTTGTCCATCTAACGGTAGAGCCACCACTAAAAAAAATCTATCAATACAGCACGCACAAGATTGCATCGCCGGTCTGCCTTTCATCGCTTCCAACTTCCGGCTATCACAACCTGCTAGATCTCTCGGTCAAGACGATCAGAGGCAGCACAACACGTCGGCTAGCGCCAGCGTCTACCGAGGAAGTTAGATATGGGAGGAAGTGTAGAAGTGCAGCAGGGGCCGAGTCAGCCGGTGACGCCGACGGCCGCTACAGGAAGGGCAGCCATTAGGTATGTTAATTAAACATCATTTTTTGTCTAAGTTTGTAGACTGCAAACCAGAAAATTACCAATCTGTCATCGAGCTTTGATTAAGACATGCATGACTGGAAACATCGTAACTGAATCATGTCTTGCCTGAAGGAGTACTGAACACGTACGTGTGAACAGTGAAACCATGAGGACAGTACAGCATGAGGATGAGTGCCGGTCAGCTCGACGACACCTGTTGTATGTCGTTCCATGCCGCCGACTCGGTCTTGCATCTGTGAAGTAATGCCAGCGTCCAGGTTTGATCTATACGACTCTATACACGTATACGCATGCTAATGCAAAATCTGAAAACGTTGGCTATTATTCTGCTTTACTTTCTTGCTTTTTGCATGGGTTTCAGTTGTTTTGTCGTATGTCTCATCTCTTATCCCTCCCTACACTGAAACCCTAGGTTTCATGGCCAGAGAGAGCAACTTATTACAAGCATTGCGATACCATCAGTTGTACAGATGGCCATCAAGCACACGGACGAATCAGACATTGAAGGCGAGGGTAACCCAACTCTCATTCTTTTCAGGGGCTAATTGAGATCCACAAGAAGAAACAACAATTTCTGGACATCAAAAATTTTGAAAGGAAATTTTAACTGTGTGCCCAGCTATTGTTCACATTCCATGTGAAATGAACATGTATATGTACAACATGGACCTGCTGTACTAAACAGCAAATACACACGTGGTAAGAAATCCAATCTATTTAAAAAATAGTAAATACACATGGGGTCATTAGCACGCAGACCTTCATCACGTTGTGTTGTAATGTAAAGGTGAGGTTCAAAGGAGTAAATCAAGAAGGCCAAGATGTGATACTCCACTATTTTCTCCTCTTTACAACCATTATATGTTCATCTAATTCCTGTTTTTCCATAACAAAAGGAGGCATGTACCATGCAGGTTGGTTTTCTAGATCATCGTCGAGTCATATATTGATATCACGTAGAAATTTGTACTACCCTCACGGATATGCGGTCATGGTGTTTCATTTTTCTACTCAATCAATTTATCTAATGCGGTTCCAGATCTTGCAGCCAAATGGACAGGAGAAAAATCCAATGTCAAATGGCAGCAATAGGAGCAACCGCAGCATCAGGATCATTAATGGCGAGGCGAACTGGATGGGTTCCCGCAGTCCCGGTGTAGTACCGCATCAAGCAATTTCTTGCGGCTGCCCCGAGCAAAGATATACTGTAGTTAGGAGTTTGTCAGCTGACAAATCTTGCTTTGTTCAACGCTGTGCTTAACTGTCACACTTACAGGTAATTATCAATCCAGTGGAAGACTAGAAGCTCCGACACGCAAGCCCCCGCGTGGCTCCACTCGGGGCGGCTCGGGCGGCACCGTAAGCCAGCCGCCGCCGGTTCCCCTCCCCCCATCTCTTCCCCTCGCCGTCACCTGAGAAGGCCGGCGGGAAATCTTGCTGCGCTTTTGAGGAGGGTGGCGGCGAGGCGTTCTCTCTCCAGCCCAGGCGGGTGGTGCGGGAAGCCAGCGCGTGGAGTGTTCATGGCGGCTGGTGTGGGGGGATCTTGCAGATCCGGCGCGCTGGTGGTCCGGGATGCAGCATACGGCGGCGGATCCGACGAGCAGTAGGTGCTCCGCTGGTGTAGCGCGGTAGCTGGGCGTCGGCGTGGCTTCGGCCCGGGGGGGATCTGATCTGGCCGGCCTGTCCTTGATCCGTGGGCTGGTGGCCGAGGAGCGGGAGCGCTCGTCTGCAGGGGGCGCGGCGAGCTGGCGCCGACAGAGGCGACGGGCACGGGCGGGCCCGCGGAGGCACTCGTCGGAGTGGTTGCGACATGGCGCGGTGGCCAGATCGGGGTGCCGCGTGCGGAAGGTGCTCTAGCGTTGCTCCCGCGCGGATCTGCGGCGTGCAGGTTGCGGGAGGCGCGCGTGGGGCTCCGGGATGCCCGGATCTGGCACGTAGGAGGCGTGCGGGGTGGGAAGGTTCCAGGCAGCGTGGATCTGGCATGGTGGCGCGTGGTGACCACGGCTAGTTCGTGAGCGCGGGCGGTGCTGGAGCAGAGAGGCTCCGGCCGTGGTTTGGATGAGGGGTGTAGGACCCGTTCTGGTCTCTGCAGGCCCGTCATCGGGGAGGTTTGGTGTTGTCCCTGCAGAGCAATGGCGCGCTTGCTGTGTGTGGGGTGCATGGCCCAATGGAGGCACGGGTCGTCCTCGGCCTGCTTCGTGGGAGTGGCTGCCCGGGGTGAAAGCCTGGCCGGTGCTGGCCGACCGGCGGCGACGGCGCCTGTGGGCGTCGCTATCCTCCTTGGAGGCGTCGTCGGGAGTCTCACAGCCAGATCTCCCGGATCAAGTACTTCGGGTGAAAACCCAGATCCTGCTACAGGGTCAGGCGGTGGCGTCGTCTTCGACGTCGTTCCCCTCTTTAGGGCACCGTCTTGAAGACTTTGATCCCTGTGGTGCTTCCTATGGCTGGACGTGCACGGTGGCTTCTGTGGCAGCGATGATGGCATGAGCAATGCTGGAGGTGTGGCCCTGGTCGTGGTAGTCGGCTCTTCTTCTCCGGCGTGTCCGAGGGAGTGCCTCGACTGTCTGTTGTTGTGAAGTCGAAGCCGCGGTGGGGGGCCGGTGGAAGACGATGACGCGTGACAGGTGGTTCGTTCGGTGGTCGGAGTCGAAGCTGCACTGCCTAGTATGGTTTGTGTGGAGTGTTGTGTTGCAGCTATTAGGGCTGATGTTTTTCTTTTTTGTCTTTGATCTTCGGATCCTCTGGTCCAAGGACCTTCACCACATTGTTGTTTTCTGTTGCTTCCTGCTATTATCAATGAATGCCAGCAATGTTGTATCTTTCAAAAAAAAAATTATCAATCCAGTGTGATCGAAAGTAAAGGTTATGTAATAAAAAACAGATATTCTGTACGTTCAATGTCCCGGCCCAACGCCTAATCTTTTTTTTGTTTTTGTACACGTGCAGTTGTTCAGACCCAGAACGTTGCTTTTAATTTTGTTGCGTATGCATTCAAGCTATGCGTGATGCACTCCTATTTTATTAGATGGTTCACAGCACATACTCCACATGCCATTTTCGACATATATGAAAGCACATGTGTTAACCTACTAATTCATATGTTTTGTATCCTTAGTATATTAATTTAGTAATTCTGAACGATTCAACAGTATATGATTATGTATCGAGTTGCGAGCCAAAATTAATCGCAAAGCCAGACCTGATTTCTAATAGCCTTCAGCCTTTTAAGTCTCTCAGGCGGCGTTGGCGGATCCTGGATGTGCTGGTTGTGGTTAGTGAGCTGGAGTTGTCCCCGGCCGTGGGGAGGTGGAAGCTGGACTGCGTGTCCTCGGCGTGCGGGGTATTGGTGTTCAGTGCACTTTCATCACGATCGCGAGGTGCTGCGGCCACGGCGGTTTGTTCCAGCTCTGACGATGGCCTCAATTCTTCGCGAGGGGTGGGAGGTGGCTGACTCTACGGATGAAAATCCTGCCCGTCTTCGGTCGGTCTTGGCGGCGGCGGCGCTTGTGGATTTTCATCGTTTCCCTCTTTCTCCTCCGAAAAAGGGTTTCCCCCCTGTCGGTGTCAAAACCGGCGGATCTAGGGTAGGGGGTCCCGAACTGTGCGTCTAGGCGGATGATAATAGGAGACAAGGGACACGATGTTTTACCCAGGTTCGGGCCCTCTTGATGGAGGTAAAACCCTACGTCCTGCTTGATTAATATTGATGATGTGTATTATAAGAGTGGATCTACCACGAGATCAAGGAGGCTAAACCCTAGAAGCTAGCCTATGGTATGATTGTTGTAATGGAGGTTGTGTTCTACGGACTAAAAGCCCTCCGGTTTCTATAGACACCGAAGAGGGCAAGGGTTACACAGAGTCGGTTACAATGGTAGGAGATCTACATATCCGTATTGCCAAGCTTGCCTTCCACGCCAAGGAAAGTCCCATCCGGACACGGGACGGAGTCTTCAATCTTGTATCTTCGTAGTCTTGGAGTCCGGCGGACGATGATAGTCCGGCTGTCCAGACACCCCCTAGTCCAGGACTCCCTCACCCCCGCTTTGTATTGCAAAGCAACCGACCGATACATCCAACGATAGATGCTGGAGCAGAAGCAGCACAGTCATGCCCAAAAGAAATGGAAGAGAAAATACAAAAGAAAGGAATGACAACAGAGTCGGATCAACGAAAACAATGATGATCCGCAACCGCTGCGCCCTCCGAAGAAATCCACCACACTCCTAGCGCCTCGGACCCACACATACCAAGCAACACCTTCAAGAAGTAATGTGATGATGACGACGTTGCTGCCTGGAGAGGTCCTAGGGTTTCCCCCGATACGTGAGAGGGGAGTGGGTGAGGGGGATACCCGACGCCCTTCAGGAAGGAACGACAGCGCCCACGGGCGTCGCTGCGTCGGTGCCGGCCAAGCCAAACGGGATTTCTCCCGTCCACCACACACCCACCACCCCGACCGATCCGGCATGCTCCACCAAACTCGCCGCCTATCCAACATGCGCCACCACGGTCTTGGAGCCACCACCGCCGTCTCTCCATGGGGAACGAAGCTGGACCGACGGGATGAGAGGGAGCAGCCGGGAACAAGGAGCAGCAGAGTCAGCCGTGACGCGGGAGGGAACCACCTCCACCGCCATCGGCGGTCACCGACCGGATGCAGCAAGAGGAGCAGACCAGACACGAAGGCCCGACCGAGCTTGAAATCGCTCGTGAAGATCCCGTCACCGCGCTACAGTAGGCGTGCCACCGTCTCTGCAACCCCCTGCACGAGCCGCATCTCGATCCATCGGAGCCAACACAGGCGATGGTCGAGCCAGGCCCGCCTAGACCCATATGGGGCCCCAAAGGCCCCAAATCTGGGCCGCGAGGGCGCCGCCGCTAGCCGCTGCGCCAGCCCGCCACCAAGTGGCCGCGCCACCGCACCGTCACCATCGAGGCTGCACCGCTCGAAGAACCGCGTCGCTGCCGAAACCACCATTGCCCGAGCAGACCCGCCGCACGCCTGCGATCGGAAGATCCATCCGCCGCCGCCGGGAGCCCCAAACAAGACCCCAACCGCCGCCCATGCCGCCTGCAGCCCGCGCCGCCTGGCTACAGATCCGCCGCCCAATGCCACCAAGCCGCTTCCACGCACGCACCACGGGAGAGCACCGCAACCCTCGTCATCCGGCGGCCAGATCCAGTCGCAGCCCAGGCACGCCCCGCCACCAACGGTGTCCGCCACGCAGCAGGAGCCAGCGCAGTGCCGCCGCCATCGCGCGCAGCCCCCACGCCCGCCCACCGCCGCGCCACGCTCCGGCTCGGGGGAGCACGCCCACGGTGCCCCGCCACACGGGAGGACGCAAGGGCCCCGCCGCCGCCGACGCCAGTCGGGCTTCGCCCGGCCGTGCCCTGTGGCGACGGCGATGCAGGGGAGGGAGGAGGGGGAAGACGCTCGCGGCGGATCTGGTCGCCCTCTCGATCGCCTCGCGGGGGGCGATGCGAGAGGGAAGAGGGGATTTCCTCTGTGGTTTTCCATCATTTCCCTTCTTGGAGGCGCCGCTTAAGTGTGTTGGCATCTCTCCCTCTTGCTTGGTTGTGGTCTCCGGGCGAAAGCCTAGGTGTAGGACCAGCGATGGCGGCATTCTGGCGCCGTTTCTCTGTTGGGAGCATCGTGGATGGAGACATGGCTTGTTCGGTGCTGCGGTCCTCCGGTGCATGTCGCTCGTCAGAGTATAGGTTCTTGGGTGCAATGTACGTCGACGCCGGTGAGTCCAAGACGGTGGCTTTCGCGGGGCCAACGGAGTCCCTCCACCCACTCGCCATCTCCTTTCGGTAATCAAGGGTGGTTGGTCCATCGGCAAGGGAAGTGCGGTTAAAGCTGCCACTCTTCGAGAAGATCGGTGTAGGTCGAGACGCGCCCTTGTTGCTCTTCGGGACAAGTTCCTTTGCGTTGTGTTTATAATGTGTGCGGAGGCTTCTCTTCGGATTAGCTTGGTGTGTTGTTGGTACTACACTTGTTGTTTGCAACGAGTTGTAGTCTCTTGTGATTGTCTTCGGCCTTCTATAAAAATATGGAACACCTTTGGCGTACTCTCGAAAAAAAAGATGTACAACCATCTGCTCATGTTGCAGAGACATGTTACAATGCCCTGGTTTATATGTAAAATTTAGAAAGCGTCGCCCCGGTACGGACTACAGAGTCCTCCTCGTCGTTTTCTTCTTGTACCTGGCGGCTACAACCCTAGCCGCCGCCAGAGGCAGATCTTTCAACGCCGTTCTCCGGTGGCTCCCCTCCGCCGGCGACCTCGGTCGTCGGTGGTGAGGGGGGTCGCCGGATCCACGCGTGTGAATCGTTTTTACTCATTCGTAGTCTAGGTTTTTTGGTTGTTATCGCCTTTGCTTCGGCGGCGACGATGACGATGCTGAATAAATTTTCTTCAGATCCTTTCCTGACGAGGCCTAGCTTGGTGTGTTGTTGGTACTACACTTGTTGTTTGCAACGAGTTGTAGTCTCTTGTGATTGTCTTCAGCCTTCTATAAAAATATGGAACACCTTTGGCGTACTCTCGAAAAAAAGATGTACAACCATCTGCTCATGTTGCAGAGACATGTTACAATGCCCTGGTTTATATGTAAACTTTAGAAAGCGTCGCCCCGGTACGGACTACAGAGTCCTCCTCGTCGTTTTCTTCTCGTACCTGGCGGCTACAACCCTAGCCGCCGCCAGAGGCAGATCTTCCAACGCCGTTCTCCGGCGGCTCCCCTCCGCCGGCGACCTCGGTCGTCGGTGGTGAGGGGGGTCGCCGGATCCACGCGTGTGAATCGTTTTTACTCATTCGTAGTCTAGGTTTTTTGGTTGTTCATCGCCTTTGCTTCGGCGGCGACGATGACGACGCTGAATAAATATTCTTCAGATCCTTTCCTGACGAGGCCATCTGTCCTATGGTTGGGGATGGATCTGGAAATCAGTCTGTTCAAGCAAGGATGGCGTGGCGGCGGCGGTATCCTCGTGGTGGACCTGTGTCCTCGGGCTCCGTCGTTGCGACGACGTTTGCTCCAACGTCGGCGTGGAGCTTGGGAGGTAGTCCAGGAGCGGATGCAGATTGTGGTCTACATCGACGACATGTGGAAGACGGAATGTGTGCTGGGTTCGTGGTTCGTAGATGGCAGGTATGGTTTCCTCCTTCGGCGTCTTAGTCGTGGTGGGGTGCCAGATCTGGAGTTCGATGGCGTGCCCGGGGTGTTGCCCCGGTCTGATTCGTTCAACGGCAATGGCTTCACTTTTGGTGAGCCACCTTGGAGGTCCGCAAAGCTGCATATCAGCGATGGAGCCGCGTCGAGCTCGGGTGAGGAGGTGATCCGTCATTCTTTTCTTCGGTGGCTGCTGTGGTGGTGCCGGAGGCAGGTGATGGGCGTTAGTGTCAAGCTCAGAGATGTTCTGCTATCTTTTCAGTTTTGTCATGTCGGTTCTAACGTGACTTGTACTTTGTTCTTTATGATATGAATGAGACACGTATTACCATGCAAAAAAAATGTAAAATTTTAGATAGCTTATTTGTGTTTAAATCATCAAGAAAATTATGTTATTTTCGAAAATATATTATAAAGAAAAAATGTAGAAAGTAGTGTGAATTCGAGTTAGCTCCGTTATATCTTAAAAAATTATACTGCCAAGATTGCAGGTAGTAATTTGGGATTTAAATAGTAGCTTGGCAGTACAGTATTTCCTATACCTGCATTGGGATAAATATTTTACCATCCTATATATGCATATGCTTATACTTATACTATTATCTGTCAATATTTTACCATCCTATATATATTCGACTACAACATTTTTATTATCTTTTTGCTTCAAAACTCTTCATTTAAAGTTTTCTACCCCTCACACTATTATATTGTCGTTTCAGGTGACAAGAGGCTGCACATATTGTAGTGAAACCAATAGTAGAATTTAGTGATGGTGAAAACTCTAAGAAAATCACTCGCCCGTGATAACGCCACAAGCCACAAGCTCTGTCACGTACAGGAGGATAACGCCTACGCCCTGGTCTCTAGGATCGCTAACAGCATCTCTGTATGAGCACGTTCGTCCCGCATGTATAGCAGATCGTGGCCTTTGTGCCGTTGTATACTCTCTCCCTCTCTTGTACTTCTCTCTCGTGTATGTATATAAGCACGCCCACACAGTGAATACAATCAGGGTCAGAGTTGCGTAACCTAGCTTGGTATCAGACGCATTTTCCGATCCTCTCTCTGCTTCCGCCATCAACCGCCTTCTCCGCGGCACCCGCTCGGCAGACCTTGACTCACCGCCGGCAAACCCGTTCGCCCCGATCCCCGCTCGCGTCGCGCCCACCACACCGGCAGCCGCCACCCCGACCTCAGCTCCACCCGCGCCGCGCCGCTCGTCCGTCGCCGACCGCGGCAAGGCCGACGTTCCCGCGACGGCCGTGGCCCCTTCTTCGTTTTCCTCGGGCTGGCGCGCGGTCCTCCCCAACCCTCCGGACCGCGAGCAGCACTCCTGTTCGCCGCCTCGCACTCGGCGGCGACAACAGCGCCCTTGTCACTCACCTCGGGCACGGCGGCTCCGATGCCGGCCCCTCCTCTGCGGCCGGTGCCCTACCGCCCTACGTCGTACACTACTTCTCCTCTAAGATTCAGCTCGAGTAGGGTAACTAGTCTCGGTGGCGTCGGCTCTTTTATGTTATCGGCTGGCACGGCTGCAAATACAAAGTTCAACACCACCTCGACGCTGCCACCGAGCCACTCGTGCAGAGTGCCGTGTGGCGAAACAACGACCTCACCGTCGTGCTATGGTTGCATGGTGTGGTCGATGAGGAGCTCATGAACGTCGTGGCGTCCCCAGACGGCTCCGCCTACGACATCTGGTCGCAACTCCACGTCCTCTTCATGGACGACCTACCCGGGCGTGCAGTTGTTCTCGGTGCCGAGTTTCGCAATCTCGTCCAGGGCGATCTCACGAACGCCGAGTGCAGCTGGCGGCTCAAAACGCTCGCCGACGCGCTCAAGGATGTGGGTGAGCGCATCTCTGATCAAACCCTAACCCTGCAGCTCATTCGCGGTCTCAACCGCAAGTTTCATGTCATGGTGACGCTGCTCCCGGTGCAGTCGCCATTCCCCAACTTCGTCCAGGCTCGCTCCCGGCTTCTCATGGAGGAGATCTCCCTCAACGAGCGGGCCCGCCTGGATGGGCGCCAGGAGGCCACCGCTACCGCCCTCACCATCAACTTGGTCGCCGGCGGCTGGTCTACCCCCTCAGACCGCCTCTCCTCCGACAGGGGCGGCCGTGGGTGCAGGCGTGGTCGTGGCCGCGGCTCCTCCTCTAGCTGCGGCAGTGCCCCTCCTCCCGCACAAGCACCGCAGGCCGGCTACTTCGCTCCCTATGGCGCCATGACCCCGGCCCCGACGCTTCCCCAACCACGGGCGCCATGGGCCGCACCGAACGCAGCCGACGTCCTCGGGCTGCGCCCACCCCTGGCCCATTAGGCATACCACGCCACGGCTCCTTCGCCAACAAGCAGCGGGCCTACCTGGGAGCAGTACAACCAACTCTATGCCGCACTTCAGAGCCTATCAATGCAGCAGCACACTGCCGGTGGTCAGGAATGGTTCGTGGACACGGGTGCCCCTTTGCATCTGGCTGGTAATACAGACCTCCTCACTAAGTTTTGCTCTCCGTCTTGGCATCACTCCCAGGGCATAGTAGTTGGTGATGGTTCCCGTCTCCCTGTTACAGCCGCTGGTTCCACCTCTCTCTCTTCGTTCTCCCTTAATGATGTTCTTCTCTCACCCACCATCATCAAGAACCTAATCTCCGTTCGTCCTTTTACTATCAGTAATTCTTGTAGTGTCGAATTTGACCCCATTGGTCTTACCGTGGAGGAACTAGCCACTCGACGGATCATCATGAGGTCCAGTAGCCACGGCGATCTGTGCCCCTTCTTCAACAACTCCAAGATCCAGGCGGCGCTCTCGGTGGTCGGTGACGTTTGGCATCAACATTTGGGGCGTCCCAGCTCCAAGACTATTTTCGTTTTAGCTAGTGATTTCCTTCATCATGTAAGAATGGCACGACCAAGACTCATGTTTGTTCCTCATGCCAATTAGGCAAGCAGCCCAAGCTACCTTTTTCATTATCGCGTTCTAAAACTACTGCCACGTTTCAATTACTCCATTGTGACTTGTGGACTTCTCCCGTTTGTAGTTTTTTGGGGTTTGAATATTATCTCGTCATTCTCGACGACTACACCCGGTACTCGTGGACCTTCCCCCTACGACACAAGTCCGACACCGCAGATGTCCTACACCGTTTCCATGCGTATGTCTACACACAGTTCCATGTCCACATACAATGCGTCCAATGAGACAACGGGGGTGAATTTCTCACCACCTCTCTTCGCGACCTCTTCTCTCGATACGGCGCCTAGTTTCAACTGTCTTGCCCACATACATCCGTGCAAAACGGCAAGGCCGAGCACCTCATACGCACCACGAACGACATTCTTCGTGTCCTTCTCATACACACGCATCTTCCACCTCCTTTTTGGGTGGAAGCCCTTCATACAGCGACACATCTCCTCAATCGATGACCTTTTATGACCATCAACTAAGAATCCCCATACTTCCGCCTCCTTGGCCAAGTCTTTTCAGGAGGAGGTTCGTACAAGATCCTCGCCGTCATGGACGGCCAATCGATCGGAGTCAGCACACACCTGTGTCCATGGCCATTCTGCCAGAATAAACCATTTTCGAGGACGACGGGCAAGTCCAGTAGGTTGTCCACCTCCGGATTAACTCGACGCACGTCCTGGGCAAGTCTATCGTGGGTTCTAGAAAAGCGAATGCGAGATAGCAGGTCAACGTGCGCCATCGTATCCCTGAGGCCGTCGTCCTGCATCGCCAGCAAGCCTTGCAGGGTTCACTGTGGGGTTCCGGCGCAGCCATGGCTTACGGAGAGAGAGAGAGCGGGAGTGGAAGGGATAGCACCGCGGTTCTGGTATGGCATTGTGAGAGAGGAAGTGTGGGGGATGATATTTAGTGTTGCGGCGGTTCCACTGACCGAATGGATCGTGTGGAACTATTTCCGATGGCGCTCATTGAGGACAAGACGAGAAGGCGTTTTGTATGACCATCTTTAATTTTTTTTAACTCTCGTATGTATTGTTGGTAATGGGATTTTAAGTTTGCTGACCAAAAATATGTTCGTGCAATTCAAAATATATTCTTCAATTAAAAAAACAATTTCAAAAAAATGTTCACATTATAAAATATTATTCAAAAAAATTGTTCCCATTCAAAAGAAAATGCTTAAAAAATGTTCATAATACAAAAAAATGTTCAAATTTGCAAATAGAAAAAATATTTTAGAATTATTAAAATGTTCTTTGAATTACCAATGTTTTTGACAACCATAATATTGTTTCAAAAATGGTGGCAGAGCGTGGCGAACCCCACCATGACTTGCCACCCGTTAAGAAAGAGCTGGCCCAGGGTGAGGCCGAAGTGGATGGGCATCTCACAGAAGAAGGGTGCAGTGGGAATCGCACCCCGGCGTCCAGCGCGTGGGCATACACGCAGATGACCCCATGAGGTGGCGTGCTACAGTCTATTTGACAACGTCAAAACTGTTCTTGTTTTTTTCCTTTCATCTGTTTCTCTTTCTTCTTTCTTTATTTTGTTTTATGTTTCTTTCTTCTTCTTCTTTTCCTTTTCCTATTTCAAGGTTATTAAACCTTTTTTAAACTAAGTTCATGTTCGAAAAATTTTCTTGCTTTATAAAAACTAGTCTGACAACCCGTGCATCCGGACGGGCTAGTGATTTACATAAATAGGGAAAACCTGAATAACACCAAAAAGTGCACTTCCTACCGCCAAAGCCGCTGATGGTAGGTCGTCTGTTAGCTAAGCGTCGGGACGTTAGAGAGACCCATGTGCCATGATATTTATCCACAGTCGTCACCTCTATAGGGACATAGTATTTCTTTATGTATTCAGACATTTATTTAGGTTTCCGTTCAATACAATTCTACCGTGAATAATAAACCTTTATCATGAAAAAGAAAAAATGATTATAACCAATTAATTATTGCATCTAGGACATATTTCCAATACCCCCCAATGGTGTAACTTGGTAGGGATTCTGGATGTGTTTGAATAGACAGTTAGGCTCCAATACGTGAACTCACTCTCAAACAAGCAAGCCGCCTCCTATCCCCCCGCCCCCGCTGCGACACTCCTTGCAGCATGCGGCCATAGTGCTTTCCCCCTCCCTTGCAGCCATCCAATAGTGTGCCACTGATTGTGTACGAATAAAATTAGGCTTGTCGTCATTGTTGGCCACAGGCAGATGTCAGCATCAAGGAGAAGCTACTCTACATGCCGATCTCATTATTCTTTTACTTTTCTTGTTCAAGAACAAGACAGCATACTCCCCCAACGCCTCTTTACCGACACGTTCATTGCATCAGACCGACCCCCCTCACCGTATAAGAATGAGCTGAGTATTTTCTCTAGAGCGATGGAAAATGTAGTTGCAAGGGAAATACAGGTGATCCCTTATGGCGATCACCCCATTGACCTCGATATTATTATTTGGGCACACCGTGTTATCATCACAGAGCTCAACCAGGATAGGTAGTTGAAAACTACCAAGCTGGAGTACGGTAGGGGCCAAGGAAATTTTTGATGGAGCGGCGAAATGCTTTGAGGTCAAAAAGAGAACAAACGGCGGGAGCATTCTGCTGGGCCAACACTGATACTGAGAGACGAAAGCTAAGGGGGCAAATAGGATTAGAGAGCACAATAATACTAGTCAAAAACGATGGATACTAGGTGTTGTGCCGCTCGACGCGTGTGGTGTTCCGGCTATAGTGTTAAGTATACTTCTTGGGCTACGTTCGCAAGATGAAACTCAAAGGAATTGATGGAGGCCCACACAAGCGGTGATGCATGTGATTTAATTCGATTCCATTTATAGTAGATCAAATCACTTTGTTATCTCTGAGAAGTCCATGTGAATGACCTAAAATGGAGCAGAGGTATGAGGGCATACAACACAATGCAAGGTTCTTATCACAAGGTCCTTACTAAATACTGTAGGATAGCAGCTAATATGGAAAACCAGAAATGATGCTTGTCCCAATTGATCCCACAAGTGTAGTCTTTTCTATAGCTCATCACACATGTTATCTCTAGTCTAACGTACTAAGTACTGGAAATTAGAATATATGCTCTTGGGATGCTTGCAACTAACATGTTTATGTACATAGCATATTTTTAAAGGGCCAAGGAAGTACAAAAACAGTAATGAAACAGGTAGCCAGGAATGCATACCGCCAATATATGAAAGCAACCACCAACAAAAGTTCCCTTCTCAGATCCTTTCTTCCAGCATGTATAATTGCTCTTGTACTCACGGATAGCAAGCATTAGTTGGTCACCGACCTGCTTTCCATATGGACTCAATCTTTGAGGTTAGGGATAAGATAATTTTCTTAATTTGAGCTTTCGAGTTAGGGCACAGTACGTGTCTCGAGATAAATGAAAGAAATGTGAGATTGAAAACAGCAGGATCATTTATCTCTTTGAGTCGATCTCCAAACTCTCCCTGACCTATACCTGCACCTATGATTTGCTTTAGCGATCCAGTATCAAGATCATATCCACCGAGGGTAACTCATCCATCTCAGATGGAAGACCCATGTTGACCGGTATGAAACACTTAATTCCTACATGTTGATCTCCAATCTTGACTGTCCCATGTTCACAGTCGACCCAATGGACAAGCAGCTCAACCAGATTCTGTGGCAGTTCCACATCTGTGTGTCCCAAGAAAATTCGAAGCCCCATTTCTATGATCCAGGTCATTTGTATCTCTGATAGTTTCTTGATTAATTGGTGAACGCCTTTTCAACTGCACCTAAAGTGGAGCTGAAACACTTTCTTTTTTTCGAGATGGCAGTGTTCATCTTCAGAAGACATGATGAAGGAATGTTCAGTTGATTCTGACATGTCTGCGAGATCTGCAGGAAAGGACGTGGCCAGTGTGTAAGGAGCCCCATCAATGGCAATTTGTCATGTAATGCACATAAAGTAGAGTACATGTGCAGAGATGAAATGGAAAAGAAAGAGACAAACTAATAAACAATGAAACCATATTACTCCAATGTCAATGAATATTGATATATTGAAAACATACTTATATGTTACACTAATTCCATTGTGAAAAAATAAACATTCTGGACAAAGTATGAAATACGAAGGTCATTCTAGATCTTGTCAAAGACCCTTTCTACGGTGGATAGCATGAAAAATAATTGTACTATGCTTTCTCACTGCTGAAATAGTACTGTGCTTTCTACATGTAACTTGGGACGGAGGCCGAAGGAGTACGAAACAAGGTTGTGTAGTACATACGATATCTGCTTTCGAATTGTATTTTGAGTACACACAAAATGAATTTTCAAAATCAAGGGTTTGTTCTCAACATTCTTCAAGTGGGATACCTCTGTTGATGACATGATCAGAGTAGGTACGCGGAGCGGAACACAGAACACCCAATCTTCAGTAGTATCCAACCACCCTAGGCTTAAAGCCAAAACGGAAATGGAAACCGGTGGGAGGGCAAATCTTGGCTTTAAAAAAATTATAGGTGAGTAGGGGAAAGCTTTGGCTTTGATAGGGAAGATTGGTATTGTTATACTACTTCAAATCGTGTTCGACAAAATTGAACGGATTGATTGTATAAGTACTGACTCCAATCATGCTAAGTAAATATCATAATGATGCCTAGTGAGTTCATAGAACTCAAAAAATACTAAAGATGGACTGTTGTACTTCAAATCATACTGGATCGAATAGAAATGAGGATTGTACTATACTAGTTTAAAACAAGGATCTGGCTGAAGATGAATGTAAAACATTGTTGCGGATCTGACTGAAGATGAATAGAAAACATTGTTGCAGATCTGATTGAAGATGAGTGAAAAACATTGTTGCGCATCCGGCTGAAGATGAATAAAAAATCTAAAACATTTGTTGCTTATCAAACACACTTTTTTCTTATCACAAATACTTGTCTTGTCTCTCTTAAATATATAAAATAGAAAGAAAGTTAGAAAGATAATACCGCTTCAAAACCACACCGAAAAGGCCATCAATCAAGAAACAGAAGCCAAAAAGGGGAACGATAATCAAAGAGCGACACAGTCATCACCTTCGGGGTCGCGCCTACAGCCGGGGCAGATCAGGGGGTATCAAAGACCAGCCGGGGTGCTGGGGAGGGGCTGGTGGACGGAGCAGCCGGGTGCGTTGGAGGGGGCGGAGAAGGAGATGCGAAGAGACGTTCCATGCAGAGGAGGGGGCGCCGCCCAATGCTGGAGGAAGACAAGGAGAGGGCTGACAATGTTATTAATATATGCTGCTGAGTCGAAGATCCTCCCCAACGGAAACTTTGTTTTTCCTTTTCCGTTTTCTCCAATCCAATAATAAAGATCGCAATCGATACATTGCCTTTTTTAGAAAGAAATGGATAAATTACCTTTTTCTTCTTCTGAGAAACGGATACGTTAATTATGTTTGGGTGTGCACAAACCAAAAAAAAATTGCACCCACCAGTCCATATCAAGCTCCCTCATTTAATTGAGGTGTTCCGTTATTCATTTGCCTCACGATTTTGACTGGGTCAATAATTTCTTCATTCCAACTATGTTCATATAGTATTATGTACGTGCATGAATTTTTTTTGTCTACTAATGTATGTGGCCATTAGCATTAAATGTGTTCATGCTGGTTAGTTTGGTTTGGAAGAAACAGCTCCACATGTATTTATTTCGGCTTTTCAAATTTTTGAAAAGCCATATCTTCGAAACCGCGCATCGGAATTCAGATCCGTCTTCACCCGAGATCTTTGAAATTAGATCCCGCATGGTGAAACATGGTGGAGCTTCAGTATTGCATTGTGCAACTTTAGTATTACATGGTGGAACTTCAGCACTTCATTGTGCATACTAAAGGTAATATATTCTTTTTATTCTCAAAAAAGGTAATGTATCTGTTGCGATCTTTACTATTGGATTGGAGAAAAGGGAAAAAAGAAAAACAAAGTTTTTCCATTCGGGAGGATCTTGGGCTTAGCAGCATATATTAATAACATTGTCATCCCTCTCCACGACTTTTTCCAGCATTGGGTGGCTCCCCCTCCTCTGCACGTCTCTTCGCATCTCCTTCGCCGCCCTCCCCCCTGCACCGGGCTGCTCCCGGTTGGTCTGTCCCGTCTCCTTCACCGGCACCTCCTAATCTGACCCGGCTGCAACTGCGACCCCAAAGGTGATGACTTTGCTGCTCTTGGATTATTGTTCCTGTTTTCGGCTTTTGTTTATTGAATGACGGCCTTTTCGGTGTGGTTTTGAAGCGGTAGAATCATAATCTTTGTAACTTTGTTTCTACTTTATATATTTGAGAGAGACAAGTGTTTTTGATAAGAAACAAGTGTTTTTGATAAGCAACAAGTGTTTTTGATAAGCAACAGGTGTTTTTGATTTTTCATTCATCTTTAGCTAGATGCGCAACAATGTTTTTTATTCATCTTCAGCCAGATCCGCAATAATGTTTTACAATAATCTTTAGTCAGATCCTTGTTTTAACATAGTACAGTACAATCCTCCTTTCAATTGGATCCAGGAAGATTTGACTACAACAATACGCCTTTAGTATTTTGACTACAACATACGCATTACTAGAGTTAGTACTTATACAATCAATCCTTTTGATTCCGTCGAACACGATTTGAATTGAATAACAATACCAATTTTCCCTATCAGATCCAAAGCTTTCCCCTTCCCACAAATATTTTTTTAAAGCCAAGCTTTGCCCTCCTACCGCTTTGCGTTTTGGCTTTAAACTTAAGGCGGTTGGATACCACTTAAGATTGCGTGTTCTGTGTTCCGCTCCGCGTATGTACTCTGATAGTGTCTTCAACAGAGGTATCCCCCCTGAAGAAAGTAGATAACAAACACTTTTTTGAAAATACATTTTGTGTGTACTCAAAATACAATTAGAAGGCAGAGATCATATGTACTACACAACCTTGTTTCGTACTCCCTTGGTCCTCCGTACCAAGTTACTTATAGAAAGCACGGTACTATTTCAACAATTAGAAAGCACAGTGCTATTGTTTTTCATGCTATCCATGGTAGGAAGGCTATTTGACAAGATCTAGAATGGTCTTCGTACTTCATACTTTGTTCAGAATGTTTCATTTTGCACAATTGAACTAGCGTAACATATGATTACGTTTTTAATATATAAGGATTCATTTACATTGGAGTATTTGATTTCATTGTTGGTTAGTTTGTCTCTCTTTTCCTTTTCATCTCTGCGCATGTACTCTACTTACTATGCTTTACTTGACAAATTGTCATCGATGGGCTACTTACAAACTTGCCACTCTCTTTCCTCCTGATCTTGCAGGCACGTCATCAACTGAACACTCCTTCAACATGTCTTTTGAAGATGAACACTGCCATCTTCAAGAGAAGAAAGTGATTCAGCTCCACTTTAGGCGCGTTCCAAAAGGCGTTCACCGATTAATGAAGAAAATATCAGAGACACAAAGAACCTGGCAAACCAACCCGTGGTTGGATGGATAGAGGGACAGTGGTATCCCCAGCCCACCCGGGTTCAAGTCCTGGTGCTCGCATTATTCCTGGATTTGTTTCAGGATTTCCGGTGATGTGCTTTCAGTGGGAGGAGACGTTCCTGTCAACAACGAGGCTCCTACGATGACTTCGTAAATCTCAAGATAATAAGCCGGCTCAGTCTCTCAAAGGTGCTCATAGGGGTAGGGTGTGCGTGTGTGCGTTCATAAGGGTGAGTGCATGCGCGTGTATATGAGCGCTTATGTCTATATTGATGCTCAAAAAGAAAGAGACACAAAGGACCAGCATCGTAGAAATGGGGCTTAGAATTTTCTTCGGACATCCAGATGTGGAATTGCCACACTATTTGGTTGAGCCGCTTCTGCATTGTGTCGACTGTGAACGTGGGATAGTCAAGATTGGAGATCAGGATGTAGGAATTAAGCGTTTGATACCATTCATCTTGGGTCTTCCATCTGAAATGGATGAGTTACTCTCAGTTGAGGATGATCTTTATACTGGATCGCCAAAGCAAATCATATGTGCAGGTCAGGGAGAGTTTGGAGATAGACTCAAAGAGATAAAATAACCTACTGTTTCAAGCTCGTATTTCTTTCATTTATCTGGAGTCACCTTCTGTGGCCCAACTCAAAAGCTCAAATTAAGAAAAGTATCTCCCCGACTTCAAAGATTGAGTCCATACGGAAAGCAGGTTGGTGCCAGTACATCTGTGACCAACTAATGATTGCTATCCGTGAGTTTAAGAGCAATTATATACGCTGGAGGAAAGGATCTAAGAAGGGAACTTTTGTTGATGGTAGCCTGCATATATTGGCGATAATCATTTCTGCCTACCTCTTTCATTACTGTTTCAGACTTCCTTGGAAAAATATGTTATGTACATAAACATGGGTCTAATCAGCAGGCATGGTCAACACTGTAAAGTTGGCCGAGTTGACACTTCTCACTTTACAGCTTCTTCCGCGAGGTGGTCGGGCACTTTGCCTCGTGTCCCAGCCAGTACACGCCCAAGGGTGGTGCATCATGCCTGGATTTGCCGTGCTCTGCCAGAAGACTAGCACGGCACTGCCGCCTCGTGCCGTCTTCCGCCAGTTCTTCTAGTTGTGTGCGCGCAGGGGATGGTACCACCTCCGGGCTATATTTTGTTTCAAAGAATCTCGATGAATTTTCAAGAGCAAATGTACTAAGGATCTGTTAGATCTATAGCACTCTTGCTGATCAACTGACCAGTCGGAAGAATAATATCCTCGGGAAAAAAAAGAGAAGTTGATCTAGTGAATATAAGTTTTTTTCTAAACCATACCACATTACTTCATGGTGTGGAATAGCTGAAACCCAATTTCTCGCCAACATAGTCTTGCAACACCCAAACATCTACATTAACACAGTCATAGGTGCTCCACAAGAAGGATGATCTTCGCCAAGATTGAAAAATGACACTGTCTATCAGCCGGCAACTGTGCTGGGTGGCTAGTATACCGGAATGTCTTGAGAGTAGTTTTCCTTGTGGTAATTTGACTATCCATCAACCGCTACTTCTGAGCTGAGGTTATATTTGCAGGTTTAGTTTCAACGAATCTGGTTGAATTTATAAAACCAAATGTCAGCGATAAAGGTGTCAACTATTTTTAGATGCGATGCATCTGCATTGGCAACCACTGTAAAAGATTTGATTCAAGAAATGTAAATGAAGGGTTTCCATTGGTAAGTGTAGTAAGGCAAAGAAATGGGCAAGTAGCTTGATCAACTAGACTGGTGTTGGAAAATTAGTATGCTCATTGATACATTTGTTCTGTCTTTGAGGATTTCATAAAGCAATTTGCCGTCTAAACATGCACATAATGAAATAATAGCAAGACACATATGTCATCTAGCGGTTCTGTTGTTGCCTTATGCTTAGACAGATAGCGGTACATTGCATATACTTTGCCGTATTTTTCCTTGTGTACATTTTTATATTTTCCAGGTAAAGGAAAACAACCTTGTACTTATTGCTTTGCTTGTTGGGATGAAAAATGTTTGATGTAATATGATTTTTCACAAGCCATAGAGAAACCAAGTGGCACGGTAATGATGTGAATCCATAGTTTCTGACCATAGTTGCTGACTTCATGAAGCTTCACGGTAATGATGTGAATCCAACAATACTAGGTTATCCACACTATGCATATATAACACAAATCGTCTGAATAGGTTGTTTGCAAAAAATTGGGAAGATTTAGAGGTAACTAAATCTGCTCTTCCTTGAATTATTTCATCCACTCTAGGTTTTTCCATCCATTAGAATGATAGAAAAAATAACTAAACAAAGATAACATTGTTATGTCTTATTTACAAAATCCAATTACCGATGCCCTGATGTGAAACTCTAATGTTTTGTAGTTCAAGACATTTTCCTATAGTGTTTACGCTAAGTCTTGCCATCTACCAAGTGGAGGAGATATGTTTGGCACAGGTAGCTCGCATGGTTGCTACCGACAACCTATAGTAAGTCACACGATTAAGATATAAATGGATCATAATATGTACCAGTTTGTGTGTATATGCAACATATGATCTTTTTAGAAGTTAACAACAATATTCTTGTGTAATACAAGAAAACTCTCATTTTAATTGTCATTGTGTGTTGTCATGGTAAAACTTCTCCCGACACCATTCTTTGACAGTTTCTTGGGTTATCGATCTCCCTAATAGAATGAACTAATGTCGTCCTGCTAATCTCTCAAGCCGAAGTTGTCCTTGCCCTTGAACCGGCATGAACTATAGACTATAATTAGCAAAAACACGGCATCTTTTTGTAACTTCCTTTTTGCGTAGGCCCCTTTTGTGAGAAGCATCAACAATATGTCCAGTTACCTTTGATTTTCATTTTGTGCAACTATTTTCATATGCTTGGATGAATAGGAAAAATTGTCCAAAACTTATGTTTATTGTTTGAAGATTACTAAGTTCGGAGGGAACACAAACTTCTTGGTTTTATTAGTAGAGATGACATTATTACCAGGCTGCCAAGGCTACATAACTAGTGTGCAAATTGCACTCTACGGATACTAACTTCATTGATTGCTTCTCGAATTTCATGAATTTGGTGGTAACACCTTTGAAAATAGATGCAAAAGAGGATGCAAACCATTTAAGGATAATCCTACGTCCCATGGGGAAAAGCACTAGTCTCAATACTCACGAAGCTATATCAGGGGCTTTCACATATATCTCAGCTCACAAAGCTATCTTTGAGAAATTCGGTGACGAGTTGAACAAATACGTCCAACTATTGAAGAATTGACTGCAAAGGCTCAGAACTGTGATGGCTTTGTCAAAAATAATTTAATTGAGCTGTACTGCTCTTCTTAGTCTGGTATGCTTCTAAATTAGGCTACATTTTATTGAAGTATGGAATTATAATGTTGTACTTCTTGTAGCCACTTTCAAGGATGACATATACTTCTGGAACACCGGATTATTCAAATCCATAAGAAATATTTCATTATGAATACATAACAAATATTTAATTATGAACACCAGAGTAGTGAACACCAGAGTATTATGACACATTTATTTTCCTCCCTACATTTTAAGTTTTTTGCCACATACATTTATTAATTTGTTACTACAACTCTATAAAGAAGCGGGATGTCGGAATTTGAGGGATAAACCATATCTATTTTGGCTTGTGAATGGATAATCAATCTTTTTGTGTCTTCTTTTAACATGCATTTCTTTAGAGTACAGAGAGATTGGCTCCCTTAGAATACATATGGGCTGAGCATGTTTTATTATGCCATGCAAAAAATAGAACACTGGGGTCTTGCTATCATATGCAAGGAAGATAACCAAAGAGCCAGAATTTTCCACGTGGATAAATTTGGTACACATAATAGTACATCAATATTCGAGAACTTTGCAGAGTAAGAAGTGTCACTACTCAAAATGTTTGAGTAAATGTACTACTTGGTGTAGGTTAGTACTTTCAATACTATGTGTATCTCTTGCAGATATATGAAGTCAGTGCTTCAAATCAATGGTGTGATTGATACATATATTATTGAGGTAACTCAGATGTTTATTCACTTCTAGCAAGCTATAACACATGCTCTTACGTCTTTTGCTGCTAGGTTTCACGACAGACAAATGATTATGATTGTGGCAAATTTAGGTCCCTTTACGCTCTACAATACCAATATATAGAAATTAAACATGAACACATATGAACAATAGACAATTTTATTAAACATGTTGTCGGTCTCACGGAAATTGTAGGCCGGTGCGTGCTGCGAGACTGGAGGAGAATGGGTCGTGCTGATCTCTAGGGGTGGCGGAAGCATCGACGGATCGACGGTGCGTTGTTCTTCTTATGTTGGGGGTGTGATCCTTTTTGTTTGTCAAGGCACACCATTATTTAGTCATCAGGAGGCATTAGAGGGATGCCGGTAGGTGTGTGGTATGGTGCTAGTAGTGGCGGTGTCATAAGGAAGGCCAGCGATGCACAACTTGTCACTGGTTGGAGAATTGAGGCAGGAGGCGAATGCGGAACATTCCATTTAGTGCACGAGCTCAATCTCAGATGTTTTTGGGAAGGAGGGGGTTTCGAATGGGTGCTCCCAAATATAGCAAATAGAGGGCTTTACGGGCTTAGGTTAGGTATGCTGTGTCTATCTCCTTATCATTTTAGTTTTTGGGAGTCAACAAGTTAGTGTACATTCTAACGAATTAGCATGCCTTAGTGGCAAGCATTGCCCGAGATGAAAAATGACAATCGAATGGAAGTGTGAATGCTTGAAGGGACGAGATTCTCCTGTGACCGAAGGGTGAAAGCTAAAAGGATCACAAGCTTGTCTTTCATGTTGTGGTGGTAAACGATAACGTGTTTATAATCCAAGAGCTATGCATTTCTTCTGCGCGGAACACTGGTTTCCTCCTTTCCAGGTTCCGTCACTTCCCTTGCCACCATCTTTGCAGCTATACTATGCTTTTGCCGGTCTAAAGTGCTTGACTTTAACCTGGTCAACAAATGAGAGGTAAAACGATTTGCTTCGCGGCAAAAGAAATCTCAAGATTTACTGTTGCACACAAAAACAATGTTTTCACGTACTAGCAAATTGACCGTGCATTGCAACGGGGTCATAAATACTTTATTATATTAATATGATTGCTCCGATGATAGACTTTAATTATAGCAGGTGGGACTCGGATCCATCAACAGTGTCACAACAGCAAATAGCAGGCAGAGGAGAAGCCATGGATGTTATGTGCAGATCCCTTCTAGCCTTGCGGATCGTGCTATTACAACAATTTGGTTGGTTTTCTTGAAGCCCTAGCTTGCTGTGCCGTCCTATTCTCTCAATGCAATTTAGCAAATGCTGCTACAGTACAGTAAAGGGCACAAAGGAAAAACTCACAGTGAAGGAAAATACCTCCATATCAAAGCTGATACTTATCTTGTTGGTTAACAGGATGTAGATAGGTAGAATTTTCTCTAGCCACGGCCACACACATGCATTCATCGAGGGGGTTCACTACGGAACAAAATAAATACTGACGTTAGTTGTTGAGGACTTGAGGTGTACGTTTGACATCCCTGAGAGACTAGATAATGAAAAGATGAATCGTCAAACCTGGATGAACAAGCCACCCCAGCTGGCTCATCATCTCCCTTGGGAGCCGCTAGCAAGTGGATGAATCTGATGGCCTGTTCATGTGCGATGCCAATGAGGATCATGCGTCCTCCCTTGAAGCCGCCACCAGGGCGATGGACGCCTTATACAACGACGCCGACGTGTTGTATTGATGAGGCGTCATGCAGGATCTGACCACAGGATCACCTTCAGGAAAGGTGAATGGGTCTTCAGGGGGAAGACGGCAGCGGCGGCGCCATGGCCGGGACTGGTGACGACAGCCGGCGGCGGGCGAGTGGGAGGCCGGCGGCGGCAGTCTATCGGCCGCCGTGAGGTGATGGAAGGATGGGAAAGGGGCGCGATCTGGATGTAGGGATAGGTCGAGAGGTGGGGAAGCGTGCGGCGGGTGGGCTTTTTCATCGTGCGGGTCTGCGGGAGGTCGAACGACAGCGTTTTTTCTCGTGTGGGAGAGAGAGCGACGAGGGCGGACCAAGGACTCCGACCTTTGGTTTTTCCGCTTCTTTTCTGTGGTTTTGCCGATAGAATGCAAAATACCTTCATAATCGCGAGTCACAACTCACGAGTGCGTTCCATCTACAGATGTCAAGCGATCGATATTGAACCTAATTAAGTCATAGCTGCATTCCTTCTTCACAGGCCAAGCTGACTCACGTTCGGTTTCACCTGTTGTTTTCAACTAGACTGACCAAAACAAGCAGATAGTCCAAGTGGAGAATCCCAACAGAGCTCGAGCTACAGGGAGCTCATTTTTAAAATTTAAAATTCCATAACTTGAAAATTTGCTCTTTTTTTTGTCATCATGCACGCATAACGTCCAACGGTCCTCACCCAACCATCCGACTTGGAACCCGACGAAGACACATTATTATCTGACAAACCATTTGGAGAGTTACACCGAGTTGGATGGGCCAGTCCGTTAGTCGTGTTTGCCAAAGAACTTGTCACGTCTTACTGATCACAGCTCGTCAATTTTGTTCTTGCATGTTATTTGGATCACCGTTATTCATGTAGTCAGGCGAATTGGGGTGCGTTGACGTGTGTTGTCGCTCTCGCAGGAGCCGACTGGCCGATAGACGTGTTTGTTTTCCGCTCAGGCACACTAACAACTTGTTGTGTGTGTCATGCCTTATTATGAAGATGCCAAACTGTTATTTGTGATTGGGTAGTCAAACCGACTACCGTTCCGGTAATTGTGCCACCATCTTAGTCGCGTGCAATCAAAAGTAGCAGCCCACGCTACTGGCCCGATGAGGGGCTCCTTAATTCCTTTGTTGGTCGTCCTCTCACCTGCTCCTTCTTCACCAGCCGCAGGGAACCTCCTCCCTTCCCCTTCCCCCATTACCAATCTCCTGACACAGACAACTCATTGTGCTCCACACATCCATCGCCCCCGACCCTACTGGCTGTCTTAGGTAAACATATGAATCACTTCCCAGTGATTTCAGTTCGTCATGAGTAGGTCTAGACTAGCCTTGCCCGCGCGGCGCCACACCGCCCCCCGTCGATATGTATGTGTATGTATACTATTTTTATTTCCTGTGATGAATTTAGGCCTGAAACAAGAGTTCTATGAGCATAAATTTGTAGTCACGAAAAGGCAAGTTGTGTGCAGGAGTAATTCGTAAAGGATACATTTGTTATCATCATGAGTGATACATCTTGCAATATGGAAAATACACATTGCCATGCCCGTCCATGTGCCACAATGAAATGTGCTACATGATAGTAATGTTGGATTGTCATTCAGTTTTATTTGATTAATTTGAAGCTAGTTACGACAAAAATTGTATATGGTTAACACTGCGCAGCGGCATGCTGGGCTTCACTAATAAGTTTTCGTGTCATTTTCTAGTTACATCGAATAGATTTTTGCATGAATTTTTTAATTGCTCTCTTTTTATTTTATTTTTTATTAAGATATTATTTCATTGTTCGCTAATAAGTTATGGTGCTACTTCTCCCAGATTTCTTCAGTGCGTATTCATCTTCTTAACTCGCAGATGTAGAATCACAAAAAAAAGTAAGTGATGTCGCTGCCGATGTACACCATAAACCTTACTGAGTATATATTTGTTCATATATATTCAGTGTGTATTCATATTTTCAGAATAGGCATAACAGCTACATGTTTGTTCATATATAGTGGAGATTATGTGTGTTCAGTCACAACTTTACCGAATAGGTTCTAATATTTTGACCCCCACTTGAATGGTCAGGTTTAGGAAGAACAAAAGAGGATCTAATATTTATCGTTATATACCCAGATCATGAGGTGGTTGGTGTAATGAGGGAGGTAGTTGATCAAAGGGATGCATGATACATTCCATGTGAACATGCAAAGAAACTTGTTGTGCAAAAGATGATCTGGTTGCTTGGCAAGCTGGTCGATGTTTAAGTGGAGGGTGCAAATTTGGCCGAATGTGCCTCTATGATGTCAAATATACTTGGATGTATAGTGTTGGTATCACATGGCAATGCAATAGAGGCAAATATGTAAATACTTATGATGCTTGAAACGATTCTGAAGTGATATATGTTGATCTGTGTGAATGATGGGTACTTTGCTGTCGGTTGTTCCTTCTGCGAATTATATAATTGTATGTAATGTGTAGAGTGTTTATGTTAGTATTAACAAATAGTGCATGATAGACTGATTTTTTGAGGGTATCATGATAAAATGATTTGTGGTTAGAACTTTATTGCATGAGACATTCGATACATTCCACAAAAGGAAATTTACATCCTGATATTGTGTACTAATCTTGGTCATGCGGCATTCTCTGATAGTTCATATCATTTTTGTTCCAGATTGGTGCACCAATATGATTGGATCTATATATGGTCTCAATCTTGACCCATGCTTATGACAGAAATCCTAGAGCGAAGTAGTGCTCAAAAACAAAAACAAAATAAAAATAAAAAATTGTCGTCAATCTATCCAGAGACGCGGCTACACCAGCCAAGCCGCTCCGTGGAGCGGATGCCCAAGACACCGCCATGGGTTTACACGCTTCTCGTTGCTGGTGATGTGACTCCCTTGATGATCGGGTTACGCGTGCACCACCACCGACTCTAGGTCGACCGCCACGTCCGCACAACACATTGCCGCTGGCCACCTAGGCCACCAAGCCATGCAGGTGAAATCGCTCTTTGATCGGTCAAACGCCTCACTGTGTGCCGTATACCCAAAACTACACGTGTTGTGTTCACGAAAATCAAATTTAGGAAAAGACAAACTATAAAATAGCCATAAATAGGAATCCAAGTATAATGAATTTTGAGCGACTAAAAAAGAAACAAACTCCCAATATTTAGACGCACACGCACAGTCTATATATCAAAAAGACACAAACTTCTAAAAGATTCCTTTCATAGGTCATCATGAAAATTTTCTTCAGCTTAACTCTAGCACTTCTATGAACTGCCGAAGCTGGATATATTTTCCGCTTCCAGGGTCGCTTGGGCTTCTCCCCATCACCCTTTGGGAAAGTTCGATCAGCTTCGTAAGAGACAGCGCCCTTCAGCATTAGAGGCTCTACGGTGTTTGTAGTCTCCGACCCCTCCTCATCATCGGCCTCCGCACTAGGCAAGAGATTGTTACATATATTTTCCCATTCCTAAAATTTTCATGTCATTGTGTTTCATGGTTTGACAGATGCAAGATTGCGAATAATTTCTGAAGCCCTCTCCGCTTCTAAGTGTAAAAGATCGTTTATGGATTTCACAACCTCGTTTTCATTTGACCCCAAAGAAATTCCTAAGTCATTTGCCTTGTAAACTATTTCATTCTCTGTGAAATGCAAAATTGAACAACTCTTATCAAATGACATACATGTATTAGCCTCGACATCGTGAAGCATGGCCGCCCTCTTGGCGCGTGCTAGCTGTAGGTCGTCCGCATCCGGCTGTCCCTTGACCCGGTTACTGACACGCTTGCCAGCCGTCACCGAATCCGCGATCCCACCAAAAGCGATAAGCTCCTCCGCCGTCCTATCCCAGGGTGTATGCACTCGACTCCCACACCCTTCCCCTAGCGTCGGTGAAGAAGTGTAGGGTGTGGTTGAGCGGGTATCGCCCACAGTAGCCAAGGGGGAGGCAGATCGTGGAGCCACCTGCTCGGTAGTCCCGCTCCCCCCCCCCTCACCATCACAGCGGCGCGGCCCTTGTCCGTGCTCCTCGGCAGAGTCCCGCGAAGGGGCCTCCGGCCCGCACCTCTCCCCCAGCTCGCCAGAGAACACCCGATGAGAAAGAGCACCGCGGACCTCCTGTCCGGGCACCCCTCCAGAGAGGATCGGGCCTGCCGCGTGTGGGCGGGCGGTACGGGCCTCCTGCCCACAGCCCCCCACTCACGGTCAGCCCGCAAGTGCCCACCAGACCATCTGTCGTGGAGAACATCGGGGCCCTCAAACCCGCCATGACTGGGCCACTGTCAGAAATGTGTCGTGTCACCTGTGCTGCCGGCTGTGGGTTACCCGATGCCTCTCTCGGCGCGACCGTCAGTCCGGAGTCATTACCGTCGTCAGCTCACAATCAGGGACCATCACCGGTGGTAGCTCAAGTTCCGCCGGGTCGTCCGCCTCAACTGTGTTACTCCATAACCGACTAGGTGCCGACCTCGCTCAAAACGAACCAAACCGAAGTGTGTTCATCACAGTTGTGGACGGTGGCGCATCCTTGGCAGACTTATCCGCCTTATCCGGTTGTGCATTCGGCCTAGTAGCCGACTCCCGTGGTGTGTCCATATCGTGAATCTCAGCCACATCCTGGGAAGTCGGAGTGTCCTCAATCTCAATCTCTAAAATGTAAGTGACTCTAGAATGTGTCCGCCTAACTATATCCGGCACGAACTCAATGCTCGAAACACTGACCAGCAACCTTGCAGCCCCTGTGCACGAGTGAAAGGCATGTCCACCTTTTCTGTCTTGCCAATCAAAGATCCCAAGCTCCAGGCAATCAGAAAGTGATTACTCAGTTTAGGTGGCGCGCAAAAGAACATACCCAAACCTTCTCTAAAGGTGTACCCTTTGGTTCTTGTTGCTTCCACTCATCAAATGCCAGGATAATGTTGGTAGTTGGAAATCTACACAAACCCCACTTAAGAATATGCAATTGATCCTCTTTAGTGGGGAGATCCACCTTGTAAGCCTGGTCCTCCAGCTTGTCAAGATGCCACTGATAATTACCCGGTACCAGCTCACGCAGCTGCATCACAATCTGAGCCTCAGTCATCTGTCCATTAGTAATCCGAACCACCGCTGGGAAAGAACTCTCAACCATCTGAGGCAAAGGAGCCACTTCCGGTGTCTCAAAGAACATCAACTCCTTGCAGCACACCCATAAAATGTTTACGCCAGGCTTAGGGCCGGACAGGAGTGGGCAGTCACCGGTCACATGCTGTAATCTGACGCAATAGTCACAAAGTTCATTACTACACTATGCCACAAAGTGTCCCTGCTCGCCACATCTATAGCTAGGCAATTTCTTCTTCTTAATTGCCCACTTCGAAAGATTTTCTCGCTCTGTTTTGTCCGACCCTTTGTCCGCCCCGCCATCACTAGTCTTAGCGACTCTAGAAACCGTCAAGATAGTCATCGCTGCCAGAGCCCTGACCGTGTCTATCGCCACCTCGGGCAAAGTAGATGTGACCCCCGCCGCACTTGCTGTGTTGTCCAACACCACCCCTGGGGCCGCGGTAGTCAAAGCAGCGGCCGGCGGTGGTGTCGGCGGATGCGGCCGCAGTGGAGGTGGGCACCTTCCACCCCCTCTCCCGCCTCGCCGATAAACTCCCCGGAACCGCTCGTTGGGGCCGGCGACGCCTTCATAAAATTTGCCGGGCGGGCCCTGAAATCCACGTCCTGGACCGCCGCCATTTTACCAGTTGAAGCCTTGGCCGCCACTGGAAGATGATCCACGGTGTTGCCCCTCACCATATGCATCATAACTATCATCTCCCCAATGTCCGTACCGATTAAATCTTTGACTATCTCTGCCGTATCCACCTTGCCCGTGACCATCCCATCCATGATTAGAGCCACGACCTCTACCAAGGGACTATGCCTTGGCCATCGGCGGCTGCGCCGGCTCCTCCGGCTGCCGCGCATTTTGCCTAGCAGCATGCACCGGCGCCTGCGGACCCGAAGTGGCAGGCAACGGCCCCTGCCTCGCGGGAGGTGGAGCGCCTCGGCCGGTGATGTCTACTACGCAACCTTCTCCTTGTAGACTGATACGTCCATTTTGCATCATGCTTTGATATTGGTATTTATTGCATTATGGGCTGTTATTACACATTATATCACAATACTTATGCTTATTCTCTCTTATTTTACAAGGTTTACATCAAGAGGGAGAATGCCGGCAGCTAGAATTCTGGATGAGAAAAGGAGCAAATATTAGAGACCTATTATGTGCAACTCCAAAAGTCCTGAAACTCCACGGAAGTCGTTTTTGGAAATTATAAAAAATACTGAGCGAAGAAAATACCACAGGGGGCCCACACCCTGGTCACGAGGGTGGGGGCGCGCCCCCTGCCTCGTGGGCCTCCTGGCAGGCCTCATGTGTCCATCTTCTGCTATATGAAGTCTTTTACCCTCGAAAAATCATAAGCAAGCTTGCGGGACGAAACTCCGCCGCCACGAGGCGGAACCTTGGCGGAACCAATGTAGGGCTCCGACGGAGCTGTTCTGCCGGGGAAACATCCCTCCGGGAGGGGGGAAATCATCGCCATCATCATCACCAATGATCCTCCCAGCGGGAGAGGGTCAATCTCCATCAACATCTTCATCAGCACCATCTCCTCTCAAACCCTAGTTCATCTCTTGTATCCAATCTTTGTATCAAAGTCTCAGATTGGTACCTGTAGGTTGCTAGTAGTGTTGATTACTCCTTGTAGTTGATGCTAGTTGGTTTACTTGGTGGAAGATTATATGTTCAGATCCTTAATGCATATTAATACCCCTCTGATTATGAACATGAATATGATTTGTGAGTAGTTACGTTTGTTCCTGAGGACATGGGCGAAGTCTTGCTATTAGTAGTCATGTGAATTTGGTATTCGTTCGATATTGTGATGAGATGTACGTTGTTTCTCCTCCAGTGGTGTCATGTGAACGTCGACTACATGACACTTCACCATTGTTTGGGCCTAGGGGAAGGCATTGGGAAGTAATAAGTAGATGATGGGTTGCTAGAGTGATAAAGCTTAAACCCCAGTTTATGTGTTGCTTCGTAAGGGGCTGATTTGGATCCATATGTTTCATGCTATGGTTAGGTTTACCTTAATACTTCTTTTGTAGTTGCGGATGCTTGCATTAGGAGTTAATCATAAGTGGGATGCTTGTCCAAGTAAGGGCAGCACCTAAGCACCGGTCCACCCACATATCAAATTATCAAAGTACCAGACGTGAATCATATGAGCGTGATGAAAACTAGCTTATTCCCATGTGTCCTCGGGATCGTTTTCCTTCATATAAGAAATTGTCCAGGCTTATCCTTTGCTACAAAAAGGATTCACCCACCTTGGTGCACCTTATTTACTTCTATTACTTGTTGCTTGTTACCAATTACCTTATCACAAAACTATATGTTACCGATAATTTCAGTGCTCGCAGAGAATACCTTACTGAAAACCGCTTGTCATTTCTTTCTGCTCCTCGTTGGGTTTGACACTCTTACTTATCGAAAGAACTACGATAGAGCCCCTACACTTGTGGGTCATCAAGACTCTTTTCTGGCGCCGTTGCTGGGGAGTGAAGCGCCTTTGGTAAGTGGAAATTGGTAAGGAAAAATTTATATAGTGTGCTGAAATTTACTGTCACTTGTTACTATGGAAAGTTATCCTTTGAGGGGCTTGTTCGGGGTATCTTCACCCCGTCCAGTAGAGCAAAGAGTTGCTGCTCAACCAACTTAACCTACTGAAAATGTTTACTTTGAAATTCCTTCGGGTATGGTAGAGAAACTGCTAGCTAATCCTTTTGCAGGAGATGGAACATTGCATCCCGATTTACACCTAATCTGTGTGGATGAAGTTTGTGGATTATTTATTTAAGCTTGCAGGTATGCCCGATGATGTTATTAAGAAGGTCTTCCCTTTATCTTTGAAGGGAGATGCATTGACATGGTATAGGCTATGTGATAATATGGGATCATGGGACTACAAGCGATTGAAATTGGAATTTCATCAAAAGTTTTATCCTATGCATCTTGTTCATCGTGATCGTAATTATATATATAATTTTTGGCCTCGCGAAGGAGTAAGCATCTCTCAAGCTTGGGGGAGGCTTAAGTCAATGTTATATTCATGCCTCAACCATCAGATCTCAAGAGAAATGATTATTCAAAAATTTTATGCTCGGCTTTCTGACAACAATCGCTCCATGCTCGATACTTCTTGTACTGGGTCTTTTATGATGAAGATTATTGAATTTAAATGGGATTTATTGGAAAGAATTAAACTCAACTCTGAAGATTGGGATCTTGATGAAGGTAAGGAGTCAGGTATAATACCTAAGTTTGATTGTGTTAAATCTTTTATGGATACCAATGTTTTCCTTAAGTTTAGCACTAAATATGGACTTGACTCTGAGATAGTAGTTTCTTTCTGTGAATCATTTGCTACACATGTTGATCTCTCTAAGGAGAAGTGGTTTAAATACCATCCTCACATAGAAGTAAAAGTAGTTGAACCTATTAAAGTTGAAGAAAAGACTATCACTTATAATGGTCCTATTGTTCCTACTACTTATGTTGAGAAACCACCTTTCCCTATTAGAATAAAGGATCACGCTAAAGCTTCAATTGTGGTTCGTAAGAGTAATACTAGAACTTATACACCTCTTGAGCAAATTAAAGTTGAACCTAATATTGCTATGGTTAAAGATCTCTTGGCTGATAATATTGATGGGCATGTTATTTATTTCTGTGATGAGACTGCTAGAATTGCTAAACCTGGTGCTAAAGATAAACATAAACCTGTTATGGCATGCCTGTTATTTTTGTTAAAATAGGAGATCATTGTTATCATGGCTTATGTGATATGGGTGCTAGTGCTAGCGCAATACCTATTTCTTTATATCAAGAAATTATGCATGATATTGCACCCGCTGAGTTAGAAGAAATTGATGTCACCATTAAGCTCGCCAATAGAGATACTATTTCACCAATTGGGATTGTTAGAGATGTTGAAGCCTTGTGTGGGAAAGTTAAATATCCTGCTGATTTGCTTGTTCTTGGTTCCCCACAAGATAGCTTTTGTCCCATTATATTTGGTAGACCCTTCTTGAGTACTGTTAATGCTAAGATAGACTGCGAAAAGGATATTGTTACGATTGGTTTGGATGATATGTCTCATGAGTTTAATTTCTCTAAATTTAGTAAACAACACCATGATGAGGAATTGCCTAGTAAAGATGAAATTATTGGTCTTGCTTCTATTGCCGTGCCTCCTAATGATCCTTTAGAACAATATTTGCTTGACCCTGAAAATGATATGTTTATGAATGAAAGAAGGGAAATATATGAAGTATTCTTTAAACAGGGACCTATTCTTAAACACAACTTGCCTGTTGAAATCCTAGGGGATCCTCTTCCACCCAAGGGTGATCCCATGTTTGAGCTTAAACCATTGCCTGATGCTCTTAAATATGCTTATCTCGATGAAAAGAATATATATCCTATTATTATTAGTGCTAACCTTTCAGAGCATGAAGAAGAGAGATTACTGAAAACTCTGAAGAAGCATCGTGCTGCTATTGGATATACTCTTGATGGTCTTAATTAAGGGCATTAGTCCCACTCTATGTCAACACAAAATAAATTTGGATAAAGACGCCAAACCAGTTGTTGATCACCAACGTTGGCTGGATCCTAAGATGAAAGAAGTGGTAAGAAAGGAAATACTAAAGCTCCTTGAGGCAGGTATTATTTATCCCATTGCTGATAGTCAATGGGTAAGTCCTGTCCATTGTGTCCCTAAGAAGGGAGGAATTACTGTCGTTCCTAATGATAAAGATGAATTGATCCCACAAAGAATTATTACAGGTTATAGGATGGTAATTGATTTTCGCAAATTAAATAAGGCTACTAAAAAAGATCATTACCCCTTACCCTTTTATTGATCAAATGCTAGAAAGATTGTCCAAACATACACATTTTTGCTTTTTAGATGGTTACTCTGGTTTCCCTCAAATACCTGTGTCAGCTGATGATCAAGCAAATACCACTTTTACTTGCCCTTTCGATACTTTTGCTTAAAGACGTATGCCTTTTGGTTTATGTAATGCACCTGCTACCTTTCAAAGATGCATGATGGCTATATTATCTGATTTTTGTGAAAAGAATTGTGAGGTTTTCATGGATGATTTCCCCGTTTATGGATCCTATTTTGAAGATTGCTTGAGCAACCTTGATCAAGTTTTGCAGAGATGTGAAGAAACTAACCTTGTCTTGAATTGGGAAAAGTGCCACTTTATGGTTAATGAAGGTATTGTCTTGGGGCATAAAATTTCCGAAAGAGGTATTGAAGTTGATCAAGCTAAAGTTGATGCTCTTGATATTATGTCGCCCTAAGGACATCAAAGATATAAGAAGTTTCCTTGGTCATGCTGGTTTTTATAGGAGGTTCATTAAGGACTTCTCAAAAATTTCTCGGCCTCTGACTAATCTATTACAAAAAGATATACCTTTTGTCTTTGATGATGATTGTGTAGAAGCATTTGAAATACTTAAGAAAGCTTTGATTTCTGCACCTATCATTCAGCCACCTGATTGGAATTTACCCTTTGAAATTATGTGTGATGCTAGCGATTATGCAGTAGGTGCTATTCTAGGGCAAAGAGTTGATAAGAAACTAAATGTTATTCAATATGCTAGTAAAACTCTAGACAATGCACAGAGAAATTATGCTACTACTGAAAAAGAATTTTTAGCAGTTGTATTTGCATGTGATAAGTTCAGACCTTATATTGTTGATTCTAAAGTTACTATTCACACTGATCATGCAGCTATTAAATATCTTATGGAAAAGAAGGATGCTAAACCTAGACTTATTAGATGGGTTCTCCTACTACAAGCATTTGATTTGTATATTATTGATAGAAAGGGAGCTGAGAACCCCATTGCAGACAACTTGTCTAGGTTAGAAAATGTTCTTGATGACCCACTACCTATTCATGATAGCTTTCCTGATGAACAATTAGATGTCATAAATGCTTCTCGTACTGCTCCATGGTATGCTGATTATGCTAATTACATTATTGCTCAATTTATACCACCTAGTTTCACATACCAGCAAAAGAAAAAGTTTTTCTATGATTTAAGACATTACTTCTGGGATGACCCACATCTTTATAAAGGAGTAGACGGTGTCATTAGACGTTGTGTACCTAAGCATGAACAGGAACAGATCCTACACAAGTGTCACTCCGAGGCTTATAGAGAGTGTCGGTGTCAAAACCGGCGGATCTCGGGTAGGGGGTCCCGAACTGTGCGTCTAGGCCGATGGTAACAGGAGACGAGGGACACGATGTTTTACCCAGGTTCGGGCCCTCTTGATGGAGGTAAAACCCTACGTCCTGCTTGATTAATATTGATGATGTGTATTACAAGAGTGGATCTACCACGAGATCAAGGAGGCTAAACCCTAGAAGCTAGCCTATGGTATGATTGTTTTAAAGGATGTTGTGTCCTACGGACTAAAGCCCTCCGGTTTATATAGACACAGGAGAGGGCTAGGGTTACACAGAGTCGGTTACAATGGTAGGAGATCTACATATCCATATCGCCAAGCTTGCCTTCCACGCCAAGGAAAGTCCCATCCGGACACGGGGCGAAGTCTTCAATCTTGTATCTTCATAGTCTTGGAGTCCGGCGGACGATGATAGTCTGGCTGTCCGGACACCCCCTAGTCCAGGACTCCCTCAGTAGCCCCTGAACCTGGCTTCAATGACGATGAGTCCGGCGCGCATAATGTTCGGCATTGCAAGGCGGGTTCCTCCTCTAAATAATCCATAGAAGATTGTGAACACCTGGATAGTGTCCGGCTTTGCAAAATAAATTCCACGTTCCACCGTAGAGAGAATAATATATACACAAGTTCAATCTGCTGACGTATTTTGCGGTATGACATCACACCACTACCAAGCCTTTACTTGAATCATTTTTTATTATACCACCTCAGCGCATTTAGCGAAGCGGTTTCCTTGGCACGTCTTGTCGAAGCAGAGACCATGTTCCCCTTATTCCGGGATTCTCATCAATACGGACGTGGGTAACCCGACCGCGCCATTGATGGTGGCGCTTGGGAGATAAGCGAGTTTTACCAGGCCGGTGGGGATGCATAGTCTTCGTCCGCCTATATACAAGGGATAAGGATCCACCTTTTCACCTACGCCTTCTTCCTCCTTTGCTTATCCATCTCCGCGCACTCGAGCTCCAGCGCCCAAGTTCGCGCATCTCGTCTCGACCTTCTCCGACCATGTCCGGAGCGGGAGGCAAGTGGTTGGCCTCCACCGTTAAGGAGGAGCACATCACAAAGCTGCGCGGCGCCGGATACCTCTCCAGCGACATCGCGCACCGGCTACCCGACAAAGGGCAGCTCATCCCCACCCCCAGGCCCCATGAGAGGGTCGTTTTCCTTCCCCACTTCCTCCGCGGACTGGGCTTTCCACTTCACCCCTTTGTCCGGGGGCTCATGTTCTACTACGGCCTGGATTTCCACGATCTGGCGCCGAACTTCATCCTCAACATCTCGGCGTTTATCGTCGTGTGCGAGGTCTTCCTCTGCATCCAGCCCCACTTCGGCTTGTGGCTCAAGACGTTCAATGTCAAGCCGAAGGTAGTGAAGGGCACTCAAGCGGAGTGCGGAGGCTCCATGTTGGGCAAGATGCCCAACGTCCTTTGGTTCGAAGGGGCCTTTGTGGAGTCCATCAAGGGGTGGCAATCGGGGTGGTTCTACATCACCGAGCCACGCGACCCTGCATGGGCGGCAGCCCCCGAGTTTAGATCTGGTATCCCCATGCAGCTCACCTCCTGGAAAGAGAAGGGCTTGCTATGGGGTAGTTCGGAGGAGCCGACGGGACTCCAAGCCTGTATCCAGAAGCTGGTGAACAAGAAGCTCAGGCTGGTTAACATGGTCCAAGTCATGCTCATCTGCCGGATTCTCCCCTGCCAACAACGGGCATTCAACCTGTGGGAGTTCGATCTGGCACAGCACCAGGCGTTGAGCGGGCTCTTCGACACGACGTACGAAGGCGCCTGGAGGGTGCTGTTTAAGGGCGCCGAAGCCCCCGCATCCATGACGGAAGATCGCGGATTTCACTCGCAGCGTCTAGCTGACGAGGTAAGTGATTCTACCCCTTTACGGGACACTTGTTGTTAATAGTTTGATTCTAAGCGGGTTTCAATCTCCCTTTTCCTTTGACAGGACTGGATGAAGAAGGCGGAGCAGCTCGTCTGCCCGGCTCCCATGCCAGAAAACCCAGTTGACGCCCGTCTAGCGGGGCTGCTGGTTCCGGCACCGCATGTGGTGCCGGAGAAGAAGGCCAAGAAGGTGGCCACGGGTACTCGAAAGAGTTCCCGTTTTTAGGTCTCCGACGAATCCGAGGCGGACTCCTCCCCCGAAGATGAGGAGGAGGAATAAGACTCTCTCCCAGAGGAGGGAGAGAGGAAGAAGAAGGCTTCCCCGACAGTGGAGGCCGAAGGGTCCAAGAGGGGAAGAACTATTCCCCCAGACAGCTCTGCCAACACCAACGTTGGCGGCGAAGAGTGGCCTTCAAGGGCCAGGCCTCCGGCGAGATCGTAAGTATCCGGATTCCTGAATGATTTATAATTTCTCTTTTGTGTCACATAGTGTCCTTCTAATGCCGCGTATTGCCTGCAGTCCGGCCGATGATGATCTCCCCGCTTCGTCGAGCGGGTCGTTGGCTCCGTCGGATGTAGATTCCATCCCGACTGCCTCCACCCCTCGCGTCGCTGAGGACACCGAGGTGGGATCCCGGGAATGGACCATCAGGAGGAGGCTCCGGAGGCGCCGCAAGGCAGCCTCCCGGACTTTGCGCCGGACTCTACGCCAGAACCTGCAGTGGTTCCAGAGTCCGACAGGCGCCCCCTTCGCAAGAAGGGCAAGACCGTGACACCGGCGGCCTCCGTCCAACCGGAGGCGCCGGACAACTTGTTGGAGGCGCTCAAAGGCGCTTCCATCGAGGAAGAACACCGCACCATTATGAGTGCGGTGATTTAGAAGGTTCAGCTCGCCAAGAGCGGGCTGACCGAAGCCTGCAGTAGCCTTCTAACAGGCTTTGAGGTAAGAAGTTAAAAATATGTAATGTAATACCGCATAGACAGTAGCCCCTGATGCTCGGTTCGGTGTTCGGAAAGAAAAGTCGGACTGAGGATCTAAATAAGATATACGCAGGGTCGCTAAAAAGTATGTCAATATGGGTTTGCAGGCTGCAGTGCTGACCTCTGCCGCACTGACTGCGGAGGTCGGTGCATTGAAGCAGGATCTCAAGCGGTCCGAGCAAGAGCTCGGCCGTGCCAAGAAGCAGCTCGAGGACAAAGAAGGTGAGTAACACCAATTTGAATAGTTACCTTAAAGAAAAGGATTTAGATTGCAATAAAAGAATAACAAGGATAACATGGGTACTGCAGGGGCCACGAACGAGGTGGCAACCCTGAAGGAGGCTTTGTCCGCGGCCGAACGCAATGCGGCCGCGGAACGGGCAGAGCGAGAGAAGCAGGAGGCGCGGGTGGCGGAGGTACGGCAAGAGCTCCAGGCTCTCATGGAGAAGCATGAGAGTTTGGAGCGCGACTCAAAGACTCGAGAGTCCGAGCTCGCCTCGGCTCTCGAAAGTGCGAAGTCCGCCAAGGCCGAGGCCCGTAAGGCCCTTCAGGAGGTTGAAGATGTGAAGAAAATAGCGGCGGGTAAGGCATTTTTCATGCAAAGCAAGCATGTTAATGTAAACTACCTGACACTTACCCGAATTCGGAGCTCTCCAGGGGCGTTTGCAGATCTGCCTCGCAGTGTGTCCGATGCCTCCGCATTCTATCGTGGCGAGGAGGGGAGCTCAACGGAGAAGGTCTTATGGTCTCAGTACGCTGAGGCCGGCCATCCGGTGCCCCCTAGCGACCAGCTGAAGCAGCTGGTCGAGCTCCACAAGGTAGCTGAGGAGGCCATGAGGGGCCTCATAGTCCGGCTGTGGCCTGGAGAGGCCATGCCTGGGAGCTACTTAGGGCTCGTGTGGCGGCTGGTGGATGCGTGCCCTTGGGTGGAGGTCATCAAGTGCTCTGCCTGTATTGAAGGTGCTCGTCGGGCCCTTGCCCGCGCAAAGGTGCACTGGGGCAGGCTAGATGCGGAGAGGCTTCTTACTGACGCGCCGCCAACAGGCAAGGAGTATCGTATGCCCGAGATGTACTATAAGACTGTCTTGAAGGGTGCCCGCAAGATTGCGGATGAGTGCCCCAGAGATGTAATTACTGAGTAAACTCGCTATGTATTATCCTGTGCGCTGAAAACTTTGTTCATATGCGCTAAGCAACGCTTGTTTAATTTAAAATATTACCTTCTGTGCGGCCGTTTATAAAACCTGAGAGATGGCAAGTCATCGGCTTCAGCCCCCATGCCACTAGTGCTGGGGTGTTCGGGATAAACTTGAGCACTCTTGTTCCCATTTTTGGGTCCATCTAGGGAGGCGCTCAACACAACGAACAAGGCAACCGGACTTATAATGCTTGAACACTCTTACTTAGCCATAGAATTCTATAATTTTAAATTTCGGCGAAGCCCCTAGTATTTGGAAGACTGAATTCGGGGCGCTATCTACGCCTTCGTCGGACATTATCCGGTTCTTCGCTCGAAGCGGCATAGGTCTTTAGGGACCCGAAAAGACCTCTCGAACAGCGACCAATCTCTCGCCTTATCATGCCAGTCAGTTTTAGCTTTCTCCACTGAGGCGCTCGCCCAGCTCAACCGGGGCGCAATCGCAGTGGTTCTCCCAGTGCTACCTTAGCCGACGTAACGGAACGTAAGGTACCAAAACATGGGAGCCGGGCAAACCCAGCTATTGACCCAAGACATGATTCAGAGCCGATTCATATAATGCTATAAGTTCGGGGTGCCGCACTTGTGAAAGTGTTCGGACTTATCACACCATAACGCAGGGAACATAAGCCCCTGGTGTATTCGGCCGTACCAAAATATACGGGTGCAAGATGTCATTAATGAACATATATGTAAAGTGATGCAATTATAGGCAAAAAATGATGCATTATTTATTTAAGGAATTATGCTATGAGTGTGGAATGATACAAATAGTGCAGTAAGCAGGGTATTGGACTAATTAAACATGTCCCCCTCCAGGGGTGGGCTGCGGACTGGTGTTTATAATCAAATTTAATGCTCTTAATGGAGACCACCTGAGTGTTCGTCGCAGCCTTTTTCCCTCCCTGGCTGTTGCATCGTGAGTTTGGCGGGTTCACCGCCGGACAGGTCCTCTGGTAAATGGAGTCCTGTATATAAAAAGAAGGAAAAATAAAAAATAAGAAGAGTGACACACTTGGGAGCCCCTGGCGTGGTCGAGCCGCACTCTGGGTCTATTGTGGTCGTGCCCCTCCCCCTATGCCCATGGTATCTCCAGAGCGTAATGATGTACGCGGAGAGTTGGTCTTGCAATCATGCGAGGGCTGGGGTTGGGGCCGCATTGCTACGCATGCTCGGAACGTGCCAGGTGGTCTTGATTGATGTTGCTCCGGGCGCGTTTGGTTGTGTCCTGTCGTTTAACGGCCGGACTCAAAAATTGCCTTAGAAGGCTGCTCTGTACTTCTGCCGCGAGAGCCGCTGTATGTTTCTCCGTTCGGAGGGAGCGTTCTGTATTTCCGTTGACCGTAATGACTCCACGAGGGCCTGGCATCTTGAGCTTGAGGTATGCATAATGGGGCACCGCGTTGAACTTTGCAAATGCGGTTCGTCCGAGCAGAGCGTGATAGCCGCTGCGGAACGGGACTATGTCGAAGATTAAGTCCTCGCTCCAACAATTATCCGGGGATCCGAAGACCACTTCCAGCGTGATTGAGCCTGTACAATTAGCTTCAACACCTGGTATGACGCCTTTGAAGGTCGTCTTTGTAGGTTTAATCCTTGAGGGGTCTATGCCCATCTTGCGCACTGTATCCTGATAAAGCAGGTTCAGGCTACTGCCGCCGTCCATCAGGACTCTTGTGAGGTGAAATCCATCGATGATTGGGTCTAAAACCAATGCGGCGAATCCGCCATGGCGGATGCTGGTCGGATGGTCTCTTCGATCGAAAGTGATCGGGCAAGAGGACCATGGATTGAACTTCGGGGCGACTGGCTCCATCGCGTATACGTCCCTTAGTGCACGCTTCCGCTCCCTCTTGGGTATATGGGTTGCGTATATCATGTTTACCGTCCGCACTTGTGGGGGGAAACCCTTCTGTCCTCTACTGTTCGGCGGCCGGGTCTCTTCCTCGTCGTCGCTATGCAGCCCCTTGTCATTGTTTTCGGCAATTAACTTGCCTGCCTGCTTGAATACCCAACAATCTCTGTTGGTGTGGTTAGCCGGCTTTTCGGGGGTGCCATGTATCTGGCATGAGCGGTCGAGTATTCGGTTCAAATTGGACGGACCCGGAGTGGTTCTTTTAAATGGCGTCTTCCGCTGACCGGGTTTAGAGCCTCGGAATCTGTCGTTGACTGCCGTATCCTCCTTGTCGCCGCCGTTGACGCGGCGTTTATTTTTGCTTCCACGCGACCTGCCATTGTGGTCCTTGGTATCCGGACTACCAGAATTTTTACTGAGGTTGTTGTTGCGAGCTAGCCAGCTATCCTCTCCCGCACAGAAGCAGGTCATTAAGGATGTGAGGGCTGCCATGGATTTCGGCTTTTCCTGTCCTAGGTGCCGGGCTAGCCACTCGTCGCGGATGTTATGTTTGAAGGCTGCGAGGGCCTCTGCATCCGGACAGTCGACGATTTGATTTTTCTTTGTCAAGAACCGTGTCCAGAACTGTCTGGCCGATTCGTCTGGCTGCTGAATTATGTGGCTTAGGTCATCGGCGTCTGGTGGTCGCACATATGTGCCCTGGAAGTTGTCGAGGAATGCGGCTTCCAGGTCTTCCCAACACCCAATTGACTCTGCGGGCAAGCTGTTAACCCAATGCCGAGCTGGTCCTTTAAGCTTGAGTGGGAGATACTTGATGGCGTGAAGATCGTCGCCGCGGGCCATATGGATGTGAAGGAGATAATCTTCGATCCAAACCGCGGCGTCTGTCGTGCCATTGTAGGATTCGATGTTTACGGGTTTAAACCCTTCAGGGATTTGATGATCCATTACTTCGTCAGTGAAGCATAGCGGGTGTGCGGCACCTCTGTATTGAGCAATATCACGACGTAGCTCAAGGGAGCTTTGTCTGCTGTGTTCGGCCCGGCCAGGGTTGTTGTATCCGGCGCGACGGTATTCGTCGTGGGTCGTGGGGCGCCCACGTGATCCATAGATGGATCTGGATTGCCTTGCTTTGTCCTCCAATATATCTCGCAAGTCCGGCACGTTCCCTCTTGGCTTCGCGCTTTTGGAGCGGTGCCGGGGTACGGTCTTGGTGGAGGGCCTGGATGCCTCTCTGTCGCGACCATGGGGTGGTCGGTCGGCCGTATTATGCGCTGGTGATGAAGGTATGTATGCTTCCTCCTCTAATCGGGGGAGCAACTTACGTTTTGGGTAGCTCTTGGAGGGGCGTTCGAGTTCATACTCTTCGGCCGCGAGGACCTCGGTCCATCTGTCGGCCAGCAGGTCTTGATCAGCTTGAAGCTGCTGCTGCTTTTTCTTTAGGCTATTTGCCGTGGCGATAAGCCTGCGTTTAAAACGCTCTTGTTCGACGGGATCCTCCGGCACGACGAATTCGTCGTCGTTGAGGGCTGCCTCGTCTCCGGAGGGAGGTATGTAATTATCATCCTCGACCTCTTCGTCTGCCGCTCTCTCGTGAGGGCTTGCTTCTGCATCCTCCTGCGGTGAATCTTGCTGGAGGGGATTGTCTTCGACACTTTCTGGGGTGTTATTATCTCCTGTGCCGGAATCTCCATTCTTACTGTGGCGGGATTTAGAGCGGCGCCGCTGACGTCGGCGCTTGGGCTGTTTCTTTGAGGAATCTGCCTCCGCTGCTTCCTCGCCGTCCCCATCTTTTGGGGTGTCCACCATGTATATGTCATATGACGAGGTGGACTTCCAATGCCCTGTAGGCGCTGGTTCTTGTTCGTCTCCGGCATCATCGTCCATACCGTCAATGTCTTTGGAGTCATAGTCTAGCATGTCAGTTAGATCATCGACAGTGGCTACAAGGTGGGTGGTAGGTGGGCTCTCCGGATAGCGAGAGGTGCTTTAGCGAATTTAGGATGTCGCCAAAGGGTGAGTGTTGGAAGTTGTCCGCGGCGGTGAACTCCATGATCGGCGCCCAATCAGATTCGATTGGCAAGGGCGCGGGAGGTTTGGAGTCCGGCAAGGAGTCCGGCACCTCGGAGTCACGAGCTTTGTAAGGGACAAGGTTAGTGTTCGGCTCCATCGCCGTGGAAGTTGCAGCCCCCGAGGCGGTGTCCAGCCACCGGTCCTCGATCTACGCGACCGGCTCCGGACTAAGGGTCGGAGCGGATTCATGTGCGGCCTCCAAGGTACTGTCCGGCGGTAGAGTTAGATCATGCCCATCGTGATAGTGCGGCACACTCGGCTGCGGCTCGAGTCCGTTGAAGATCAAGTCCCCGCGGACGTCGGCCGTGAAGTTTAGGCTTCCGAACCTGACCTGATGGCCAGGGGCATAGCTTTCGATCTGCTCTAGATGGCCAAGCGAATTGGCCTGCAGTGCGAAGCCGCCGACCACGAAGATCTGTCCGGGGAGAAAAGTCTCACCTTGGACAGCGTTGTTGTTGATTGAAGAAGCCATCAAGCCTATCGGTGACGACACAGAGGAACTCTCAATGAAAGCACCAATGTCGGTGTCAAAACCGGCGGATCTCGGGTAGGGGGTCCCGAACTGTGCATCTAGGCGGATGGTAACAGGAGACAAGGGACACGATGTTTTACCCAGGTTCGGGCCCTCTTGATGGAGGCAAAACCCTACGTCCTGCTTGATTAATATTGATGATGTGTATTACAAGAGTGGATCTACCACGAGATCAAGGAGGCTAAACCCTAGAAGCTAGCCTATGGTATGATTGTTGTAAAGGATGTTGTGTCCTACGGACTAAAGCCCTCCGGTTTATATAGACACCAGAGAGGGCTAGGGTTACACAGAGTCGGTTACAATGGTAGGAGATCTACATATCCGTATCGCCAAGCTTGCCTTCCACGCCAAGGAAAGTCCCATCCGGACACGGGACGAAGTCTTCAATCTTGTATCTTCATAGTCTTGGAGTCCGGCGGACGATGATAGTCCGGCTGTCCGGACACCCCCTAGTCCAGGACTCCCTCAGAGAGACACCACGCTGGAGATAGAACTGCACATAAGGTATTGCAATCTGATTTTTATTGGCCTACCCTCTTCAAGGATGCCCGTAAGTGATACGTCTCCAACGTATCTATAATTTTTGATTGCTTCATGCTATATTATATTCTATTTTGGACATTATTGGGCTTTATTATACACTTTTATATTACTTATGGGACTAACCTACTAACCGGAGGCCCAGCCCAGAATTGCTGTTTTTTGCCTATTTCAGAGTTTCGCAGAAAAAGAATATCAAACGGAGTCCAAACGGAATGAAACCTTCGGGAACGTGATTTTTGGAACGAACGTGATCCATGGACCCTACATAAAGCAATCAACGAGGAAGGCATGAGGTAGGGGGGCGCGCCTACCCCCCCCCCCCTAGGCACGCCCTCCACCCTCGTGGGCCCCCCGTTGCTCCAACGACGAACTACTTCCTCCTATATATACCTACGTACCACCGAACTACCAGATACGGAGCCAAAAAGCTAATTCCACCGCCGCAACTTTCTGTACCTACGAGATCCCATCTTGGGGCCTGTTTTGGAGCTCCGCCGGAAGGGGCATTGATCACGGAGGGCCTCTACATCATCTCGAAGGCCACTCCAATGAAGTGTGAGTAGTTTACCTCAGACCTTCGGGTCCATAGTTATTAGCTAGATGGCTTCTTCTCTCTTTTTGGATCTCAACACAATGTTCTCCCCCTCTCTTGTGGAGATCTATTCGATGTAATCTTCTTTTTGCGGTGTGTTTGTCGAGATCCGATGAATTGTGGGTTTATGATCAGGATTATCTATGAACAATATTTGAATCAAATCTGAATTCTCTTACGTATGATTGGTTATCTTTGCAAGTCTCTTTGAATTATCAGCTTGATTTGGCCTACTAGATTGATCTTTCTTGCAATGGGAGAAGTGCTTAGCTTTGGGTTCAATCTTGCGGCGTCCTTTCCCAGTGACAGCAAGGCACGTATTGTATTATTGCCATCGAGGATAAAAAGATGGGGTTTATATCATATTGCATGAGTTTATCCCGCTACATCATGTCATCTTTCTTAATGCATTACTCTGTTCTTCATGAACTTAATACTCTAGATGCATGTTGGATAGCGGCAGATGTGTGGATTAATAGTAGTAGATGCAGGCAGGAGTCAGTCTACTTGTCTCGGACGTGATGCCTATATACATGATCATAACTAGATATTCTCATAACTATGCTCAATTCTATCAATTGCTCGACAGTAATTCGTTCACCCATCACAAATACTTATGCTATCTTGAGATAAGCCACAAGTGAAACGTATGGCCCCAGGTTCTATTTTCCATCATATTAATCTTCCAGTACTTTGCTATTTCTGTTGCCGTTTATTTTGCTTTATTTACTTTGCATCTTTATCATAAAAATACCAAAAACATTATCTATCATCTCTATCAGATCTCACTCTCGTAAGTGACCGAGAAGGGATTGACAACCCCTTTATCGCGTTGGTTGCAAGGTTCTTGTTTGTTTCTGTATGTGCGAGGGACTCGTGCGTGGCCTCCTATTGGATTGATACCTTGGTTCTCCAAAACTAAGGGAAATACTTATTCTGCTTTACTGCATAACCCCTTTCCTCTTCAAGGGAAAACCAACACAGTGCTCAAGAGGTAGCAAGAAGGATTTCTGGCACCGTTGCCGGGGAGTCTACGCTCAAGTCAAGCCATACCAAGTACCCATCACAAACTCATCTCCCTCGCATTACATTATTTGCCATTTGCCCCTCGTTTTCCTCTCCCCCACATCACCCTTGCCATTTTATTCGCCCTCTCTTTATTTCGTCTCTTTTTCGCTTGTCTCCTGTTGCATATTGCCCCTATGGCATTGCCTAGCTTTGGCGATCTTCACCTTAAAAGGTTGGAAGAAATTGAAAACAATGTCTGGAGTTTTATGACCTTACAATTCGAGCATAATAATTTCTTTAGAAACGAGCTTAAGGAACAAAAGGGCTTTATGGAGTACATGAATAAAGAGCTTGATGATATGTCTAGGGAATTTTATGGTTTGAATTCTCAAATTGCTCATCTTGAAAAATTAATCGCTGAAGTTTCGGATAAGCAGTCCACCTTAGTCAATAAGATGGCCGCTAAACCGGATTTTTTTTATGAAAATGAAGATGAAGATCTAAAAGTTATTGATGTGTCCCCTATTAAATCTTTGTTTTGCAATATGAATCTTGATAATGATGGGACTGAAGATGATTTACCTTTACCTAGAAGACATTCCAAAAATTCGGAGTTTTTAGATCTTGATGCAAAAATTGATAGAAGTGGGATGGAAGAAGTTAAAACTTTAGATATCAATGAACCCTCTATTTTGGAATTCAAGGAATTTAATTATGATAATTGCTCTTTAATAGATTGTATTTCCTTGTTGCAATCCGTGCTAAATTCTCTGCTTGCTTATAGTCAAAATAAGGCTTTTACTAAACATATCGTTGATGCTTTGATGCAATCTTATGTAGAAAAACTTGAGTTGGAAGTTTCTATCCCTAGAAAACTTTTTGATGAGTGGGAACCAACTATTAAAATTAAAATTAAAGATCATGAGTGTTATGCTTTGTGTGATTTGGGTGCTAGTGTTTCCACGATTCCGAAAGCTTTGTGCGATTTGCTAGGTTTCCATGAACTTGATGATTGCTCTTTAAATTTGCACCTTGCGGACTCCACTATTAAAAAATCTATGGGAAGAATCAATGATGTTATTATTGTTGCAAATAGGAACTATGTTCCTGTAGATTTTATCATTCTTGATATAGATTGCAATCCTTCATGTCCTATTATTCTTGGTAGAGCTTTTCTTAGAACGATTGGTGCAATTATTGATATGAAAGAAGGGAATATTAGATTCCAATTTACATTGAGGAAAGGCATGGAACACTTCCCTAGAAAGAAAATAAAATTACCGTATGAATCTATCATGAGAGCCACTTATGGTTTGCCCACCAAAGATGGCAATACCTAGATCTATCCTTGGTATTATGCCTAGCTAGGGGCGTTAAACGATAGCGCTTGTTGGGAGGCAACCCAATTTTATTTTAGTTTTTTTGCTTTTTGCTTCTGTTTAGGAATAAATAATTTGTCTAGCCTCTGGTTAGATTCGTTTTTGTGTTTTAATTAGTGTTTGTGCCAAGTAAAACCGTTAGGACAACCTACGGTAATCGTTATTTTGATTCTGCTACAGAAAACAGAAACGTTGCGTGCACGAAATTAGTTTTAATAAATCACAGGACGTGCTTTTTAGTTGATTCTTTTTTCTGTAGATCAATAAACAAATTATATAGAACTTCCTAATTTGCTCAATTTTTCACGTTACAGAAACTTGCGTTAGTTACAGATTACTACACACTGTTCTGTTTTTGATAGATTCTGTTTTCCGTGTGTTGTTTGCTTATTTTGATAATTCTATGGCTAGTAAAATAGTTTATCAACCATAGGGAAGTTGGAATACAGTAAGTTTAACACCAATATAAATAAAGAATGAGTTCATGACAGTACCTAGAAGTGGTGTTTTGTTTTCTTTCGCTAACGGAGATTATGAGATTTTCTGTTGAGTTTTGTGTTGTGAAGTTTTCAAGTTTTGAGTGAAAGATTTGATGGATTATGGAACAAGGAGTGGCAAGAGCCAAAGCTTGGGGATGCCCATGGCACCCCAAGATAATCTAAGGACACCTAAAAACCGAAGCTCGTGGATGCCCCGGAAGGCATCCCCTCTTTCGTCTACTTCCATCGGTAACTTTACTTGGAGCTATATTTTTATTCACATGATATGTGTTTTGCTTGGAGCGTCTAGTATTATTTGAGTCTTTGCTTTTTAGTTTACCACAATCATCCTTGCTGTACACACCTTTCGAGAGAGCCATACATGCTTAATAATTTATTAGAATACTCTATGTACTTCACTTATAGCTTTTGAGTCATATAGTTTTTGCTCTAGTGCTTCACTTAAATCTTTTAGAGCACGGTGGTGGATTTGTTTTTATAGAAACTATTGTTCTCTCATGCTTCACTTATATCATTTTGAGAGTCCTACAAAATAGCATGGTAATTTGCCTTGATAACAAAATTAATCCTATTAGGCAAAGTATTCAACTCTAGCAAAAATTTCTCTTATGAGTGCGTTGAATACTAAGAAAAGTTTGATGCTTGATGATTGTTTTTGAGATATCGAGGTAGTAATATTAGAGTCATGCTAGTTGAGAAATTATGAATTTGAAAAATACTTCTGTTGAAGTTTGTGATTCCCATAGCATGCACGTATAGTGAACCGTTATGTGATGAAGCTGGAGCACGATATATTCATTGATTGTCTTCCTTATTGTTGACGATGGAACGCGTCACACGAACACGTCGATGTGTACCCGCGGCGCCGAGGGAGATGCTCCGCAACTCACACCGCGGGAGGCCGACTTCCAGCGCGATACTCAAGACAGCAAGCCGGCGCTTTTGGGACCCGAAACACCACACGCCCGGGAGGGACCCCGTCTGGGCGCGCGGCGGCTATGGGCTGCCCTAGGTCGACCTGACCGCCCCTAGGGCCTCGAGGTTCGCCACCCTGCAATGAAGAAGAATGAACGAAGAACGAGGAAGAAGAAGAACTAGGGTTAAGGAGAAAAGATAAAAGATAAAAAGTGATAGATTGATTGATCGATTGTGTGTTGTTTAATCGGCCGTCACCCCTCAGGTATATAAGAGGCGGCTGGACTTCCCGTGCAAGGAAAAGGCTTGGATTCACGTCCAAAACCCTAGTCAAATTCGGATTGGTTTTGTCCGAACTTTCCAAAACTGTTCGGTTTAAACTGGCTGCACCTTGCGGGTCTTTTTTGTGGTGGTAGACGATCTCGGATGGAAACGAGCCCAAAAGCAATCTTGACCGTTTCGACGAGACGAACAACTTTTATGTTGAACGGTTTTTGATCAGAGGTCATCTTGAGGGTCCAATCGGTCGCGCAAAACAGGCTATCCTCGCGCTACCCATCAGACAGGGTGTCTGGTGGGGCGCGCCAGTTTTTGCCTCCTGACAGGGCTGTATTCCGATGGCTCTAACTTTTGCATACGAACTCGGATTGGAATGATTTTTATATCAAAATCGATCGTTTCGACGAGACGAAGACAATCCGTGTAGATAATATTTCCATTTGAGGTCTTATTGGGGGCTTAATCAGCCAATCTGTACTCTGAATATAAAATCTTAGTACTTTGAGCATAGTTTCGGCCTTCGAGATGAAATCGGACTGCGATGACCCAAACTTCAAAGATGTTCATATCGACAATACGGAACTCTTTCATGAAGATCACTTCTCCATTTGAGGCCATCTTAAATAAGTTATTGACCGTGCCAAAATCTGATGTCAACACTTATGTGTGGAGGTCGGGATCGCGCGATGGTTAACTCCGACCAACCGTTCCCCTAGGAGCATGCGTGTAATACTTTGTTTTGATCACTTGTAGATTTTTGCAATAAGTATGTGAGTTCTTTATGACTAATGTTGAGTCCATGGATTATACGCACTCTCACCTTTCCACCATTGCTAGCCTCTCTAGTACCGCGCAACTTTCGCCTGTGCAATACACCCACCATATACCTTCCTCAAAACAGCCACCATATCTACCTATTATGGCATTTCCATAGCCATTCCGAGATATATTGCCATGCAAATTTCCACCGTTCCGTTAATTATTACACGCTCCATCATTGTCATATTGCTTAGCATGATCATGTAGTTGACATCGTATTTGTGGCAAAGCCACCGTTCATAATTCTTTCATACATGTCATTCATGATTCATTACATATCCCGGTACACCTCTGAAGGCATACATATAGATTCATATTTTGTTCCAAGTATCGAGTTGTAATTCTTGAGTTGTAAGTAAATAAAAGTGTGATGATCATCATTATTAGAGCATTGTCCCATGTGAGGAAAGGATGATGGAGACTATGATTCCCCCACAAGTCGGGATGAGACTCCAGACTAAAAAAAAGAGGCCATAAAAAAAGAGAAAAGGCCTGAAAAAATGAGAGAAAAGAGAGAGAAGGGACAATGCTACTATCCTTTTAACACACTTGTGCTTGAAAGTAGCACCAAGATCTTCATGGTAGAAAGTCTCTCATTTTGTCACTTTCATTTACTAGTGGGAATTTTTCATTATAGAACTTGGCTTGTATATTCCAATGATGGGCTTCCTCAAATTGCCCTAGGTCTTCGTGAGCAAGCAAGTTGGATGCACACCCACTTAGTTTCTTTTGAGCTTTCATACACTTGTAGCTCTAGTGCATCCGTTGCATGGCAAACCCTACTCACTCACATTGATATCTATTGATGGGCATCTCCATAGCTCGTTGATACGCTTAGTTGATGGAGACTATCTTCTCCTTTTTTCTTCTCCACAACCGCCATATTCTATTCCACATATAGTGCTATGTCCATGGCTCACGCTCATGTATTGCGTGAAAGTTGAAAAAGTTTGAAAATTCTAAAGTATGAAACAATTGCTTGGCTGAAACCGGGGTTGTGCATGATTTAAATATTTTTTGTGATGAAGATAGAGCATAGCCAGACTATATGATTTTGTAGGGATAACTTTCTTTAGCCATGTTATTTTGAGAAGACATTATTGCTTAGTTAGTATGCTTGAACTATTATTACTTCTGTGTCAATATTAAACATTTATCTAGAATCTTTCGGATCTGAATATTCATACCACAATTAAGAGGATTACATTAAAAACCATGCCAAGTAGCATTCCGCATCAAAAATTCGTTTTTTATCATTTACCTACTCGAGGACGAGCAGGAATTATGCTTGGGGATGCTTGATACGTCTCCAACGTATCTATAATTTTTGATTGCTTCATGCTATATTATATTCTGTTTTGGACATTATTGGGCTTTATTATACACTTTTATATTACTTTTGGGACTAACCTACTAACCGGAGGCCCAGCACAGAATTGTTGTTTTTTGCCTATTTCAGAGTTTCACAGAAAAAGAATATCAAACGGAGTCCAAACAGAATGAAACCTTCGGGAACGTGATTTTTGGAACGAACGTGATCCAGAGGACTTGGCCCTACATAAAGCAAGCAACGAGGAAGGCACGAGGTAGGGGGCGCGCCTACCCCCCCCCCCAGGCGCGCCCTCCACCCTCGTGGGCCCCTTGTTTCTCCACCGACGTACTTCTTCCTCCTATATATACCTACGTACCCCCAAACTACCAGATACGGAGCCAAAAACCTAATTCCAGGGCCGCAACTTTCTGTACCTACGAGATCCCATCTTGGGGCCTGTTCCGGAGCTCCGCCGGAAGGGGCATTGATCACGGAGGGCCTCTACATCATCTCCAAGGCCTCTCCGATGAAGTGTGAGTAGTTTACCTTAGACCTTTGGGTCCATAGTTATTAGCTAGATGGCTTCTTCTCTCTTTTTGGATCTCAATACAATGTTCTCCCCCTCTCTTGTGGAGATCTATTGGATGTAATCTTCTTTTGTGGTGTGTTTGTCAAGATCCGACGAATTTTGGGTTTATGATCAAGATTATCTATGAACAATATTTGAATCAAATCCGAATTCTTTTATGTATGATTGGTTATCTTTGCAAGTCTCTTCGAATTATCAGTTTGGTTTGGCCTACAAGATCGATCTTTCTTGCAATGGGAGAAGTGCTTAGCTTTGGGTTCAATCTTGCAGTGTCCTTTCCCAGTGACAGCAGGGGCAGCAAGGCACGTATTGTATTGTTGCCATCGAGGATAAAAATATGGGGTTTATATCATATTGCATGAGTTTATCCCTCTACATCATGTCATCTTTCTTAATGCATAACTCTGTTCTTCATGAACTTAATACTCTAGATGCATGCTGGATAGCGGTCGATGTGTGGAGTAATAGTAGTAGATGCATGCAGGAGTCAGTCTACTTGTCTCGGACGTGATGCCTATATACATGATCATACCTAGATATTCTCATAACTATGCTCAGTTCTATCAATTGCTCGACAGTAATTCGTTCACCCATCGCAAATACTTATGCTATCTTGAGAGAAGCCACTAGTGAAACCTATGGCCCCCGGGTCTATTTTCCATCATATTAGTCTTCCAATACTTTGCTATTTCCATTGCCGTTTATTTTGCTTTATTTACTTTGCATCTTTATCATAAAAATACCAAAAATATTATCTATCATCTCTATCAGATCTCACTCTCATAAGTGACCAGAAGGGATTGACAACCCCTTTATCACGTTGGTTGTGAGGTTCTTGTTTGTTTGTGTAGGTGCAAGGGACTCGTGCGTGGCCTCCTACTGGATTGATACCTTGGTTCTCAAAAACTGAGGGAAATACTTACGCTGCTTTACTGCATCACCCTTTCCTCTTCAAGGGAAAACAAATGCCGTGCGCAAGAGGTAGCAGTAAGTTTGTCTTGTCTTGTGATGAATGTCAAAGAATTGGTAATATTAGTAGACGTCAAGAAATGCTTATGAATTATTCACTTGTTATTGAACCATTTGATGTTTGGGGTTTTGATTATATGGGACCGTTTCCTACCTCTAATGGATATACACATATTTTAGTTGTTGTTGATTACGTTACTAAGTGGGTAGAAGCTATTCCAACTAGTAGTGCTGATCATAACACCTCTATTAAGATGCTTAAATAAGTTATTTTTCTGAGGTTTGGAGTCCCTAGATACTTACTGACTAATGGTGGTTCATATTTTATTCATGGTGCTTTCCGTAAAATGCTTGCTAAGTATGACGTTAAACATAGAATTGCATCTCCATATCACCCACAATCTAGTGGTCAAGTAGAATTGAGTAATAGAGAGCTTAAATTAATTTTGCAAAAGACTGTTAGTAGGTCTAGAAAGAATTGGTCCAAGAAACTTGATGATGCATTATGGGCTTATAGAACTGCATATAAAAATCCTATGGGTATGTCTCCGTATAAAATGGTTTATGGAAAAGCATGTCACTTACCTCTCGAACTTGAACATAAGGCATATTGGGCTATTAAAGAGCTCAATTATGATTTCAAACTTGCCGGTGAGAAGAGATTATTTGACATTAGCTCACTTGATGAATGGAGAACCCAGGCCTATGAGAATGCCAAGCTGTTTAAAGAAAAAGTTAAAAGATGGCATGACAAAAGAATACAAAAGCGTGAGTTTAATGTAGATGATTATGTGTAGCTATTCAACTCACGTTTAAGATTTTTTGCAGGAAAACTTCTCTCTAAATGGGAAGGCCCTTACGTTATCGAGGAGGCCTATCATTCCGGTGCTATAAAAATCAACAACTTCGAAGGCAAGAATCCGAAGGTGGTGAACGGTCAAAGAATCAAACATTATATCTCAGGTAACACCATAAATGTTGAAACCAATACTATTGAAACCGTAAACCCGGAGGAATACATAAGGGACACTTTCCAGAATGTTTCAGACTCCGAAAAGGAATAGGTATGTGGTACGGTAAGTAAACCGACTCCGAAACAATTCTAATAGCAATTTTTCTCCTTTTTGGAATATTTAAGAAAATAGGAAAATAAGAAGAAGTCCGAGAAGGACAGAGGGCTTCCACGAGGGTGGAGGGCGCGCCCTACCCCCCTGGGTGCGCCCCCTACCTTGTGGGCACCTCGTGTGCTCTCCGTTCTCCGTTTTCTTGCATGATACTTCTTTTGGTCGGTAAAAATGCATTATATAATCTCCCAAAGGTTTTGACCACCGTATCATGCAAATATCCTATGTCTTTGTTTCGAGCTATTTTCTGCCAGATTTGTCAAGGCCAAGCATCATGTCGTCCCGCTCCTCCAACAATGGTGACAACGATGCTTGGCTAATGAAGATAGAGCTGAAGAGAGAAGAACCCGGGGAGATCAACAAGGATGATGGGATTAAGAAGGCCATGGAGGAGCAAGCTCCTGCACCAGAAGACATCCTTCCACCTCTCTTCACCCCGACTGAGATTGAAGCTTTCAAGATGATTGAGTTAGCTCATATACAAAACAAGTATCTCACAAGTGAAAATATTTTTGTTGAAGGAGCATATCGTCGCACTCAAGGGCATCATTCGCAAGTTGCAGGATCTCTTACGCTCGATGTGAGACTATCCACCATCACCACCATCTTCTTCGTCCCTGAAGAAGGAGATATAATCACATGGGTATGGGCACTCCCCTTGGCAACTGCCAAACTTGTGTAGGGGAACGTAGCAGAAAACAAAAAATTTCCGACCTACGCACTAGCCCAGGACCACTATGGAGACTGCATACATGGTTTGATCCTTTCCGTTACCGACTCGTAGCGTAGAGGGAAGTAGAGTCGATGACGAACGGCGGTGCAGATCCCCGCAGCTAGGATTTACAACCTCCCAACCGCGAGGATGTATACCCTCATCTGCTCCTCAGACAGCCCTCCGGGAGGCGGTCGAACAGCCCTCCGGATGGTGTCGCGGACAGCCCTCCGGGAGGACCTTCGAAACTCGAACGGTCACTCGGACAGCCCTTCGGGAGGACTTTCAAAACTCGGACGGTCACACGGACAGCCCTTCGGGAGGCACTCACGAACTAAGACCGAAACTACGATCTCTCTAGACAGTTGCACACATACGGTGTCATCTATCCGGCAGGGCTTCACCGTCCAGAACTAGTTCCTGCCGGAACCCAGACAGCCTTTCGGCTCTACAAAACTATTTCGCTGGGAGGGAGAGAAGAAGCCAGATCATTGCATGGCACTTGTATGAGATCAAAGGGATGATTGTGGAGGGCTGCCCCTCCACCTCTATTTATAGGAAATCCCAAGTGGTAGGGTAGTTTCACACAAAAACCCAAAAAGCACATGAATGAAGTCCTTCCACAAGGACCTAGGAGTGAAACCAATGAACAAGAGGGTCCCCAAGGGGGGATACCCCATGTGGCCGGCCACACCCCCATGAGGGGCCCAAAAAATGGCTCCTATCCATCCATGTCATCCCCAAGATCTTTTGGAGCAAAGGCCCAAAAGGTGGCTTTCCATAACGTAACCATAAAGCTGATTTTCACTATTCATGACGACATTTTTCAGCGTCTGATCGAACTGAAAATATTTATGTGGGCTAAGAACATTTCCAGTACCCACTAAAATGATTTTCAACGCATTCCGAAACGATTCCGGTTTTAGTGATTTTCATCTGCGAAACGCATCTGAAGTGGCTCCGGCAGCTCCGGAACATTTCCAGTTTTTATCTCAGAAAATTCCAAAAAGCTTCCAGAATGATTCTGGCATCCTCCAAGAATTATCAGGCATGTGCCGAAACCAATTTGACTTAATGGTGTATCCCGAAACAACTTTTCGGTATCATCGAAACTCATCCGATGACCTCTCTCTGCGGAACCTTTTCCGCTGTCCGAAACTTTTCCGGTGTCCGAAACTTTTCCGGTGATTTTCTCTCAGACTCTCTGTCTAGTATTCAACAGATAGATGAACCTTAAGCGTGTGACCCTATAGGTTCGGTGAAGTATAGACATGACCCGGAACCCCTTCCGATCAATGATCAACATCGGAGCCGTGGGCACCGATATTGACCCCTATACCCACACGAATGAATATTCGAGTGAACCTCCAGTTGCCGTGTGCTATTCCTGTTGCTTCGCGATATGTTACAAATACCCAGGGTGAGACATATTGGCATTCCCATGGATCAACAACTTGTCCACTATGCCAGTTACCTCGTTACCGGTATTGTTCTCTTTTCTCGTTACCGTGTTCTCGCATCCCTGTGATCAAATCACACTGTGTCTGGCCAGACGATGATGGATACCGTAACACCGAGAGGGCCCGAGAATATCTCTCCATCGTCGGAGGAGCAAATCCCAATCTTGAGCTATCAAGTTACTTGACACACTTTTCCATGAACCCATAAGCTGCCGTAATAACCACCCATTTACGAATGACGTTTAACAAACCCCAAAGTTCATGAAGCAAGCATGAAGAAACTCGATACTCTCATGGTCTAAGGAATCATGCAAACATTAACGATCTCTGTGTTATTTACCATTAACTTGTGACGAATGAATCTCATAGCATAACATCAAACCGGGTCGATTCAACACAAATGTTCTCTTAACATTGTGCCCTGAAAGTTGCTGGCATAGACATGCCCATGATCAGGAAAACGGAACCATCATGCAACACTTGAGCTAGTCTTAGAGGCTAGACTAGGAATACTTCTTACCGTTTATTATTCCACACGTGCATATGAGTCTTCCTCCGAGCCTCGTGGATATTGCAGACTCGAGAATCATTGCAGTTATAGCATTGAACATAAACATAACTATGAACTCGGAGATAAATAATAGCATTTATTATTGCCTCTAGGGCATATCTCCTACAGACTCCCACTTGCACTAGAGACAATAATCTAGTTTTCACGCATATCCTCGCATTTTCACGCTTTCACAAAATTCATATTTTGTGCGGACTTGGTTTTGCATAAATGTAAATCACAGGTTGAACCTGGATTCCTCAGACTGCGTTATGGAGAAACTACCTGCAGTAGTGTCCCATTGACAAAAGGCATCTTGGAACCATACTAAGTTCATGAATGAACTATATGATTCAACATCTTGTTTGTCGCTTCTAAAGCGTCAACATACTTAGTCATTTGTTATAGAATTCGCCACAATATCCTGTTGGGAACAATTTCTAACTACCGTGCCACCATATTGTGTATTAACAAAACCCTTAACTTAAATCGAAAATCGCATGGAGAAAAGATGAAGACCGTATCGATGTAACATTTTACAACGAACTCTTCATGATCTCTGCTTTCGAGAAAACATATCATCAGTACTTACTCTAGTACTCAATGACATCTTTCACTGTTGTCCCATGATCAGTACTTTGATCACTTTAGTATCCATACTTACAACATCTTGGTAGTATTGGACATATCTGGTTGTTTTACATACCATGGAATACATGATTAATCCAAACACAAAAGTGTGTGGAATATGCATCATGTTTTTTGCTCATCAGTGTTTTGGGAAACTGATTCTTGCAAAAACTCTTTCCATGTGACTTCGGCAAGAATCACTCCTTGTCGTTCTTAGTGCTAAACGGTTTTAGCATCTTGTCAATATGTATTTATTGCTTAGCCCTATTAGGTAAATCTATCTCCATAGATCATCATGCCTAATATCAAGGCTATTTAGCCTAAGCACTTCATCAAAAAACTATTTTCAAATGAAGTCCTAATTCGTGTCAAGAAATTTATTTCCAATTACCAATGTGTCAAGCACACAAGGTTTTTAGAAATATTATTGCGCTCCCACTTACTTTCTTGAATTACAAGCATATTCGTTACCCATTGATGAAGTTAAAACCCCTTTTGAGCATTTCATCAAAACACGAAGATTCCAACTCCATTTTGCTCTCTTCTGTCCATCGCTGGAACTCTGAAGTTTGCATACTTACTAGCATCCTCTGGATCGACAAATTACTTTGAACTGTATCACATACAAGTCCTAGGTTTCATTTCCATCAGATGGAAATTCTTTTTTCATCCATGTTTCATATCTCAACATTGAAATATGTATTAATTGCTAGTTCAACCCGAACCGACTTTAAGCATTGCTACGATGAAACAACCTCATCGTAGTCAACTCCTTGAACTTGTTATTGCAACAAGTCAAGATTTATGGATAAACATTTTTATCCGTGTCAGTTTTAAGTTCCATAAATATTCGTTAGACTCTAAGTCTTCCGAAAGGTGTATCAAGGTTATAATCTTGAATCACTTATATGGAAACTAACTCGGTTTGTATTGGCATTTAGCCAATTCTGGAGTCAGGGCCCATCAACGCTTCCTTGTGTATCATAGGTGTACTGTTGTTCAACAACAATATCTCGTCTGCGCACCTGAGAGGTTTGCACGAGCCTTGCCTACGTGGTTCAGCTGCAAGTTCGACCGAAGTCCATACATTTTATTGTAGAGACTTCCGTATCAGTAGCAGTAGGAAACTCTGGAATTACTTCCAAGGTCTCTTTCCTTTGATCTGATGACGAAGATATTGTTTATCTCGTCGAGTTGCACTATTCTCCCACTCACCTTTTTGAAAGAACCATTCTCTTTAAAAGCACACAGTTTCGCGACAAAACTATTTGCCTCAGTATAGTGAGGGAGGAATACCCAACATTTTGGTATAACCTACAAAGTAGCACTTGTCTGATTTGGAATAGGTTTGTAACCTTTTACACAAGCCCCATATTCCAAATGTTAAGAAAAGATATAACATGGTTGGGCGTACCATACCATGGCTTCATTTCAACAGACCCAATGTAGCTCTTTTCAGTGTAAAAGCCGCAGTCTCTAAAGCATCACTTAAAAAGGGATAATGGCAATTTTATTTATGTCATCTTTGATCTTACCATGTCATAAATGGTTTGATTACATCTTCACAGACTTTCCACTTGCAGTGGTATTCTGGGAAGTGCAAGTTATGAAACCCCTTTCACAACTCATCAGACATTCGCTAAACTTGTAACTCAAATATTCCTTTCTGCAATCAAATGGTAGAAACATAATTTATTGTTACAAGAACTTCTACTTCATTTCTGAAAACCTTTCGAATGATTTCAAAAGATCCAGACTTACGTCTCATCAAGTAAATATCCATATATCTACTTGAGCCATTTCTGAAGATAGAGAAATCCACTACTTGCAACATTTATCGGACTACACACATGAAATGTATGATCACCAATAAGTTTGCTGTTCATTCTTTATTGCCTGTGAACAGTATTTCAGTCACTTCACCTTTCGGAGGAAAGTTGCAAGTGTCAGATGATTCAAAATCAAACAACTTCAAAATCTATCATAATGGAATTTTCCATGCGGGTTTCCCCAAATGTGACCAAATGTAGTGCCACACTTGTGTGGTATTCTTTTAGTCTTGCGACATTTAGCGTCAGTGTTATGGATGTATCATATTACCATCAATATTCATAACATACATCCCATCTTGGATGGAAGCATGGCCCTTCATGTTATTCATAATACTGAACAACAATTGTTGTTTTTATGAATAACCTCTCTTGCAAAAACATTGTGCAATGGGCTAGAGTGTATGAAACTCTAAAATGAATTATGAAAATAAACCTAGAGGTAATGTATTATTATCAATATTCATAACATACATCTCATTCATAATGAAAGTATGGCCCTTATGTTATTCATAACACCGAACATGAAAAGTTCTCTTATGAACAACCTTCTTGCAAGATACCTTATGCAATGGGCTAGAGTGTGAAACTCTAAATGAATTATGAAAATAAATACAGATGGTAATACACCGATGGAAAGTATAGTAACATTTACTATGTTCCCTGTGTATACCTAAACCTCATTCCAGGCTAGTCTTTCAGGCCATAGCAGTTCTTACATCGAGTTGCAACAGAATGCAATCGAGTGGGTATCTTTGTGATTAACTCACAATACCCAAAACTCAATGATTAACAATTTAATCATAATTCCCAAGAACTATATCTTTGACCAGCCTTCTATACATGAAAAACTTGTATGACATTCATACATGAGCTGGATATTCCAGTCTTCTTTCTTTTTGCCTTTATACTTCTAACAGTTTAACTTTTAGTATTTCTCCTACTTTCAGAAGAAGCACCCAACTTAAGAGTGGCGTTAGCCCCGGACTTCCTAGGTGTGAAAGTCTCACTAACACCCTTCAGACACTTCCTTTCTCTTTAAGTTGTTGTTTTATTCACCTTTCATCATATGACAGGCGTTCTTCTGGATCCCTTTCCCAATCAGTCTAATGGATAGTAAACTCCTTTAATAATGGTTTGCAAACAAACATTGCCTTGGATATATCATATCTTTTAGCCTTTGTCTGTCTCTAAAAATGATTTTCAGATTCCATGAATATCACATAATTATCCAAACTTTCGAAGTTCTGGTCTCATGGAAGCAAACATATTGCACTTTGCTGACACAGAATTCTAGCTTTTGGATCGAAGGACGAGAGTCAAATGATCCATAGCATAAGCGAGAGAATACCGAAAGTATGCGATAGGACAAAGTCCTTCTCGCACTTTTGAGGACAATCCTCACATTACGTCACCAATCGTAAAGTTTTAACCAGATATTTAACAGCTATTCAATTTTAACAGGGAAGGTGGAAACGCGAGCCATTATTCTAAAACTATTTTGCAAGAAACACTTAGACAGTGTTCATAATTAATTGCACTGAGAATTAAACATGTTAATTCAACAGTGCGCTCCCACTCAAATCAATATCTCTCATAATTAATTTTGACTGATACAAGATCCAGACTTCAACTCACCGCCATAGAATCATCATCTCATAACGAGAATTTTAATCGGTAGGCCAACTTGCCGATCACATCTCTATGTGACTCTTGCTCATCTTTCGATGCGTGTGTTCCGAGCTCAGGACGATCCTGCCATGAACGTCAAGACAACCAAGTGATCTTGCTACGAGGTCTGACCTCACCCGCCTCACACTTCTCTAATCGTTCGTACCCATGCATCCATGGCGCACCCCGAAAAGATAGGTGCCGTGACGGTGCTACACTTGGGAGAACACTAACTACTTGATATTTTAGTGAGAGATCACCCTAATAAAAAGCGACTACCACGCAATCAAGAAGGGTGCATCATAAGGGATAAACATCTCAGGCAATTCATAATAGCATGATATGGTATAGCCCTTTCTGACGGAGAAGTCTTTCATTTCTTCGTCTTCGGCATTCGCATCGGTGTTCACCTTCGTGAAGATTGCCACCATCTTGTCGATGCACCAAATAATATTCCTATCTCTATAGCTAATAAAATAAGTGCATTACTTAAGGTTGACACGCAGGTCACTAAAGTGACAATCATATGGCTCCAGCCATCATGCCGAATCATGAAACGCAGGTCATGTTAATCAATTTACATCATATAGTCATCTCATACATAATCAAATTGAATATGAGCATTGCTATACCACATCACATGCACATGAAAACCCTCCTGCAAAAACAAGTTAGACGTTTCTAATCGGTTCATGCAAACTTGTTTTTCGTCGCTTCTAAGGTTTCGACTTAAACCACAGCTACCAACGTTTTATCATCAAGTATGATTATTCAAGTTGCTAGATTAACATCTCGGGGTGTATGAAGCACGAGATAATAAAATCTCGAACCCCATACTAAACTTCGTCATACGCATGACCCCTGTGCAGATCATATCTGCAATGCCCTTTCATTTGCGAATTTCATCTTTCTTTTGACTACGGCAGAACCCAAAGAACTGATAGCACTTCCATGATCAATCAGGATCACAGATTGCCAGAACTTTGTCAAATTCCACCATGCTGTCTCGAGATTGAGCAAACGCAAATTCTAGGGAATCAACAAGAACGTCGGGTAACAGGTTTCATCTGTCACCCGCATAAATAATTTTCAGCAACAGATCTCATCTACTCCAAAATTATATTATGCAATACCCATACATCTCCATGTATTCTAAATCGTAACCTGCATCTACGCATAGCACGGCTCTTGATGCCACTGTAGGGGAACGTAGTAGGGAACAAAAATTTTCCGACCTACGCACCAGCCCAGGACCACTATGGAGACTGAATACATGGTTTGATCCTTTTTGTTACCGACTCGTAGAGCAGCGGGAAGTATAGTCGATGACGAACGGTGGTGCAGATCCCCGCAGCTAGGATTTACAACCTCCCAACCGCAAGGATGTATACCCTCATCTGCTGCTCAGACAGCCCTCCGGACAGTGTCGCGGACAGCCCTCCTGGAGGACCTTCAAAACTCGAACGGTCACTCGGACAGCCCTTCAGGAGGACTTTCAAAACTCGGACAGTCACACGGACAGCCCTTTGGGAGGCATTCATGAACTAAGACCGAAACTACGATCTCTCTACAGAGTTGCACACATACGGTGTCATCTATCCGGCAGGGCTTCGCTGTCCAGAACTAGTTCCTGCCGGAACCCAGACAGCCTTTCGGCTCTACGAAACTATTTCGCTGGGAGGGAGAGAAGAAGCCAGATCATTGCATGGCACTTGTATGAGAGCAAAGAGATGATTGTGGAGGGCTGCCCCTCCACCTCTATTTATAGGAAATCCCAAGGGGTAGGGTAGTTTCACACAAAAACCCAAAATGCACATGAATGAAGTCCTTCCACAAGGACCTAGGAGTGAAACCAATGAACAAGAGGGTCCCCAAGGGGGGATACCCCATGTGGCTGGCCACACCCCCGTTAGGGGCCCAAAAAATGGCTCCTATCCATCCATGTCATCCCCAAGATCTTTTGGAGCAAAGCCCCAAAAGGTGGCTTTCCATAAAGTAACCATAAAGCTGATTTTCACTATTCATGACGACATTTTTCAGCGTCTGATCGAACTGAAAATATTTATGTGGGCTAATAACATTTCCAGTACCCAGTAAAATGATTTTCAACACGTTCCGAAACAATTCCGGTTTTAGTGATTTTCATCTGCGAAACGCATCTGAAGTGGCCTCCGGCAGCTCCGGAACATTTCCGGTTTTTATCTCAGAAAATTCCAAAAAGCTTCCAGAATGATTCTGGCATCCTCCAAGAATTATCAGGCATGTGCCGAAACCAATTTGACTTAATGGTGTATCCCGAAACAACTTTTCGGTATCATCGAAACTCATCCGATGACCTTTCTCTGCGGAACCTTTTCCGCTGTCCGAAACTTTTCCGGTGTCCGAAACTTTTCCGGTGATTTTCTCTCAGACTCTCTGTCTAGTATTCAACAGATAGATGACCCTTAAGCGTGTGACCCTATAGGTTCGGTGAAGTATAGACATGACCCGGAACCCCTTCCGATCAATGATCAACATCGGAGCCGTGGACACCCATATTGACCCATATACCCACACGAATGAATATTCGAGTGAACCTCCAGTTGCCGTGTGCTATTCCTGTTGCTTCGCGATATGTTACGAATACCCAAGGTGAGACATATTGGCATTCCCATGGATCAACAACTTGTCCACTATGCTAGTTACCTCGTTACCGGTATTGTTCTCTTTTCTCGTTACCGTGTTCTGGCATCCCTGTGATCAAATCACACTGTGTCTGGCCAGACGATGATGGATACCGTAACACCGAGAGGGCCCGAGAATATCTCTCCATCGTCGGAGGAGCAAATCCCAATCTTGAGCTATCAAGTTACTTGACACACTTTTCCATGAACCCGTAAGCCGCCGTAATAACCACGCATTTACGGATGACGTCTAACAAACCCCAAAGTTCATGAAGCAAGCATGAAGAAACTCGATACTCTCATGGTCTAAGGAATCATGCAAACATTAACCATCTCTGTGTTATTTACCATTAACTTGTGACGAATGAATCTCATAGCATAACATCAAACCGGGTCGATTCAACACAAATGTTCTCTTAACATTGTGCCCTCAAAGTTGCTGGCATAGACATGCCCATGATCAGGAAAATGAACCATCATGCAACACTTGAGCTAGTCTTAGAGGCTAGACTAGGAATACTTCTTACCGTTTATTATTCCACACGTGCATATGAGTCTTCCTCTGAGCCTCATGGATATTGCAGACTCGAGAATCATTGCAGTTATAGCATGGAACATAAACATAACTATGAACTCGGAGATAAATAATAGCATTTATTATTGCCTCTAGGGCATATCTCCTACAGCTTGGGGGATGTGCCCCGGTATCGTATCACCATCACACTCCTATCTTTACCATTTTTCTTAGTTCGATCCTTTTGGTAATATCGTGATCTAGTAGAATAAAGTTTTAGTATGATCTAGCCATTAGTTTTTCTTTATGATCTCTCTATGTAATCGAGTCTGTGAGCTATATAATAAAGAATAGTGTTGAGTCAAGGGCTTGATTATCTTGCTATGATCCTGTGTGAATAAAAGAAAAATAAAGAATAAAAAGAAATAAAGAGATCATGTGTATCTTATGTAGAGTAATGACTTCACATATAAAGAGTATGATGATTAGAAGTTCTTGAGGGTTGACAAACATAGTTTTGGTCATCGTTGCCATTAATAGGAATTACTAAAGAAGAGGGGCTTCACATATAAATATACTATCTTGGACATCTTTTATGATTGTGAGCACTCATTAAAATATGACATGCTAAAGAGTTGATGTTGGACAAGGAAGACAACGTAATGGGTTATGTTTTCTTATATCTGAAATAAAGTATATTATCATGGATCTTCCAACATGTTGAGCTTGTATTTCCCTCTCATGCTAGCCAAATTCTTTGCACCAAGTAGAGATACTACTTGTGCTTCCAAATACCCTTAAACACAGTTTTGCCATGAGAGTCCACCATATCTACCTATGGATTGAGTAAGGTCCTTCAAGTAAGTTGTAATTGTGCAAGCTATAAAAATTGCTCTATAGATATGTATGATTTATTAGTGTGGGAGAAAATAAGCTTTATACGATCTTGTGATGTAGAAGTAATAAAAGCGACGGACTGCATAATAAAGGTCTATATCACAAGTGGCAATATAAAGTGATGTTCCTCTACATTAAGATTTTGTGCATCCACCCTTAAAAGCACATGACAACCTCTGCTTCCCTCTGCGAAGGGCCTATCTTTTACTTTTATCTCCTACCTTATGCAAGAGTCATGGTGATCTTCACCTTTCCTTTTTATATTTTATCCTTTGGCAAGCACATTGTGTTGGAACGATCCTTATATATATATATCCAATTGGATGTAAGTTAGCATGAGATATAATTGTTGACATTACCCTTGAGGTAAGAGGTTGGGAGGCAACACCATAAGCCCCTATCTTTCTTTGTGTCTGATTAAAACTCCGTAACCACAAGTATTGCGTGAGTGTTAGCAATTGTGAAAGACTAAATGATATTTGAGTATGTGGACTTGCTGAAAAGCTCTTACATAGACTCTTTCCGATGTTACGATAAATTGCAATTGCTTCAGTGACTGAGATTATAGTTTGTTGGTTTTCAATAAAGTTTCTGATTCATACTTGACATTGTGAATAGATTGTTACTTTATTATAAGAAATCATATGACAATATTCATATATGTTGCTGTTATAAGAATGATCATGATGCCCTCATGTCCGTATTTTATTTTATCGTCACCTCTATCTCTAAACATGTGGGCATATTTTTCGATTTCGGCTTTCGCTAGAGGACAAGCGAGGTCCATGCTTGGGGGTGTTGATACGTCCATTTTGCATCATGCTTTGATATTGGTATTTATTGCATTATGGGCTGTTATTACACATTATGTCACAATACTTATGCCTATTCTCTCTTATTTTACAAGGTTTAAATCAAGAGGGAGAATGCCGGCAGCTGGAATTCTGGGCTGGAAAAGGAGCAAATATTAGAGACCTATTCTGCGCAACTCCAAAAGTCCTGAAACTCCACGGGAGTCGTTTTTGGAAATTATAAAAAATACTGAGCGAAGAAAATACCAGAGGGGGACCACACCCTGGCCACGAGGGTGGTGGCGTGCCCCCCTGCCTCGTGGGCCCCCTGTCATGCCTCCGGTTTCCATCTTCTGCTATATGAAGTCTTTTACTCTGGAAAAAATCATAAGAAAGCTTGCGGGACGAAACTCCGCCGCCACGAGGCGGAACCTTGGCCGAACCAATCCAGGGCTCCGGCGGAGCTGTTCTGCCGGGGAAACATCCCTCCGGGAGGGGGAAATCATCGCCATCATCATCACCAACGATCCTCCCAGCGGGAGAGGGTCAATCTCAGTCAACATCTTCACCAGCACCATCTCCTCTCAAACCCTAGTTCATCTCTTGTATCCAATCTTTGTATCAAAGTCTCAGATTGGTACCTGTAGGTTGCTAGTAGTGTTGATTACTCCTTGTAGTTGATTGATGACCCACAAGTGTACGGGATATATTGTAGTCCTTTCGATAAGTAAGAGTGCCGAACCCAACGAGGAGCAGAAGGAAATGACAAGCGGTTTTCAGTAAGGTATTCTCTGCAATCACTGAAATGATCGACAAATAGTTTTGTGATATGGTAAATGTTAAGGAGCAACAAGTAATAAAAGTAAATAAGGTGCACTAAGGTGGCCCAATCCTTTTTGTAGCAAAGGACCAACCTGGACAATTTCTTATATGAAGGAAAACGCTCCCGAGGACACATGGGAATTATCGTCAAGCAAGTTTTCATCACGCTCATATGATTCGCGTTCGGTACTTTGATAATTTGATATGTGGGTGGATCGGTGCTTGGATGCTGCCCTTACTTGGACAAGCATCCCACTTATGATTAACTCCTATTCCAAGCATCTGCAACTACAAAAGAAGTATTAAGGTAAACCTAACCATAGCATGAAGCATATGGATCCAAATCAGCACCTTACGAAGCAACGCATAAACTAGGGTTTAAACTTCTGTCACTCTAGCAACCCATCATCTACTTATTACTTCCCAATGCCTTCCTCTAGGCCCAAACAATGGTGAAGTGTCATGTAGTCGACGTTCACATGACACCACTAGAGGAGAGACAACATACATCTCATCAAAATATCGAACGAATACCAAATTCACTTGACTACTAATAGCAAGACTTCTCCCATGTCCTCAGGAGCAAACGTAACCACTCAAAGCATATTCATGTTCATAATCAGAGGGGTATTAATATGCATATAGGATCTGAACATATAATCTTCCACCAAATAAACAAACTAGAATCAACTACAAGGAGTAATCAACACTACTAGCAACCTACAGGTACCAATCTCAGACTTAGAGACACGAATTGGATATAAGAGATGAACTAGGGTTTGAGAGGAGATGGTGCTGGTGAAGATGTTGATAAAGATGGACCCCCTCCTGATGACAGGATCGTTGGTGATGACGATGGCGATGATTTCCCCCTCCCGGAGGGAAGTTTCCCCGGCAGAACAGCTCTGCCGTAGCCCTAGATTGGTTCCGCCTCGTGGTGGTGGAGTCTCGTCCCGTAAGCTTCCTCATTATTTTTCTTCGGACGAGAGACTTCATATAGCAGAAGATGGGCACCGGAGGGCCACCAGGGGGCCCACGAGGCAGGGGGCGCGCCCAGCACCCCACCCTCTTGGCCAGGGTGTGGGCCCCCTCTGGTATTTTCTTCGCTCAGTATTTTTTATTATTTCCAAAATAAACTTCCGTGGAGTTTCAGGACTTTTGGAGTTATGCAGAATAGGTCTCTAATATTTGCTCATTTTCCAGCCCAGAATTCCAGCTGCCGGCGTTCTCCCTCTTCATGTAAACCATATAAAATAAAAGAGAAAAGGCATAAGTATTGTGACATAATGTGTAATAACAGCCCATAATGCGATAAATATCAATATCAAAGCATGATGCAAAATGGACGTATCAACTCCCCCAAGTTTAGCCCTCGCTTGTCCTCAAGCGAAAGCTGATAACGATAAATATGTCCACATGTTTAGAGGTAGTGGTGTCGATAAAATAAAATACGTACATGAGGGTATCATGATTATTCTCATAACAGCAACATATATGAATATTGTCAAATGATTTCTTATGATAAAGTAACAATCTATTCACAAGGTCAAGTATGAATCAGAAACTTTATTGAAAACTAACAAACTATAATCTCAGTCATTGAAGCAATTGCAATTTATCATAACATCGGAAAGAGTCTATGTAAGAGCTTTTCAGCAAATCCACATACTCAACTATCATTTAGTCTTTCGCAATTGCTAACACTCGCCCAATACTTGTGTTTACGGAGTTTTAGTCAGACATAGAGGAAGACAGGGGCTTATGGTGTTGCCTCCCAACCTCTTACCTCAAGGGTAAATGTCAATACTAATAGGTCATGCTAACTCACATCCAATTATATATATATATATATATATATATATATATATATATATATATATATATATATATATATATATATCAGGATCGTACGAACACACTGTGCTTGCCAAAGGATAAAATGTAAAAAGGAAAGGTGAAGATCACCATGACTCTTATATAGGGTAGGAGATAAAAGTAAAGGATAGGCTCATCGCAGAGGGAAGCGGAGGTTTGTCATGTTCTTAAGGGTTGGATGCACAAAATCTTACTGCGAAAGAACATCACTTTATATTGCCACTTGTGATATAGACCTTTATTATGCAGCTCGTCGCTTTTATTACTTCTACATCACAAGATCGTATAAAGCTTATTTTCTCCCTCACTAATAAATCATACATATTTAGAGAGCAATTTTTATTGCTTGCACAATGACAACTTACTTGAAGGATCTTACTCAATTCATAGGTAGATATGGTGGACTCTCATGGCAAAACTGGGTTTAAGGGTATTTGGAAGCACAAGTAGTATCTCTACTTGGTGCAAAGAATTTGGCTAGCATGACAGGGAAAGACAAGCTCAATATGTTGGATGATCCATAACAATATACTTTATTTTAGATATAAGAAAATATAACCCATCACGTTGTCTTCCTTGTGCAACATTAACTCTTTAGCATGTCTTATTTGAATGAGTGCTCACAATTATAAAAGATGTCCAATATAGTTTATTTATATGTGAACCTCTCTTTCTTTATTACTTCCTATTAATGTTTATTTGAAGGAAATGAAATTTCTGGACAGTGCTACTCCATTCATAACTAGAGCCCAGTAGCATGTTCACCTAGATGGTTATATTTTCTTCTTAGAACAATTTACCATGTGATAATTAGCATATGCATTAGAATTATAATATTTTATGTGGAATTGCCACATGATGTTTTACATTGAGATTCACGCAAAAATAATCAGTTTTTTTCTCTCTTGCATGTTATGTCACTTGACGGAGACTTGGTTAACTATCCGACTTAGACCTAGCCACACCCTTTTGTGGTAAGTGGTTAAATACATAATTATTTTATCCCGTTGCAACGCACGGGCCCTTTTGCCAGTTATCTTCTAAGTTGCCATGCTAATGTGCTTCGTTTGTCTACGCGCGGACGCAATTAGGCTGGAGCCGGGTATTCAGCATCCCGCCTTGATGGTGATCCTGGCGCTAGTGGTATACCCAGATCCTATTGATCTAGGTAGACAGTGTTGTTTGTGCTGCTCAACCGTTGGCATACTCGAGCTCGCCGAGCCGAACGCAAATGGGGCATTTGAGGTCGTGGATGCCGGCGACAAGCCGGACGAGCATGCCGGATGAGTTGTGTAGCTGAACTGCATCGGTGGTGAGACGCATGTACACGTAGTCGACCAAGGACAGTAGCGCACGATTGCGGCCACCACAATTGCTTTTCTGGGTGTTGCAACCACCAACGCACACGACGGCTGGTGCTAACGATTCCATTGCCAATCAATGGATACACCAGGCAAGGCCGGATATATAGACTCTTTCACACCGCTCATATAGGAACACACCAATCTTATTAGTTAACATCTCATTAGGTGTTTTTGAGAGAAGTAATAATTAAACTTCTACGACGATGTATACTAGCTAGTCCAGGACTACATACTTCCATGTAAAGATACGCATGGCTATAGCAGACTTACTACAGTTGCAACTGCATGAAGGAAAGACATTTTGCGATTGACAATATATACACGAGCCACATGCATAGATCATGCAAATAGCCATGTATGTGGTCATGAAAATACTAATTGAATTGATGCACGACATATGGGACTCAAAGTTTGCAAAATTACATGAAACATGACTATTTTCAGGTGTACGTACGTACACCATGCTAATTGCATCTGTCTACCTAGCTAGCTAGTACAAGTACACATTCCTAGAGCTTTACACTCATGTTAATTTCACCTGTAGTACCAGAATCAAAATGTGACGCAAAGTGAGAACCAATTCGTAACACTTCCAATGACGAATCCATTTGGCCACGAGAGCTAGCAAGTAAATGCCCACCATCTTGCAGTGCCGAAAGCAGGTGATATGGCTCCGCATTCACGCCCTTTCCTCCAGCACCAGCAACAACACCGGAGATCTCGCCTCTGGCACCACCACCTCTCTCACAAGTCACAACCTCACCAAAACCAGCCCACCCCTCTCATCTCAGATAAAACAGCACGCATAAACCAATCGCTGAACAGACTCGCAGAGTCCAGCTATGTCAGGCCGGGGCAAATTGCTCGGCGGTCCATCGTGGGCGTGGGACTCAACATAGGTCTGGCATTCAATCACATGTCACCGCATCCGCCCCAGCTAATTCCTACTCGTACTCGCTTGCCTGCGCCTTCTGCTTCGCACCTAGTTTTTGCTCCACCCTTCCGTCACCGCGGCCATGCTTGAGGCTGCGTTTGGCGGCCTTGTAGTCCAGTTCTTCGTCTGGCGCATTAATGATCTTTACTTCTCCTTTTGGGCCGCCTCGCCAAAAATCGTAGCCATTCTCCACGATCAAGATACCATCGAAACATAGCAACTTCGGCAGCACCTTTATTGATCTCTCCTCAATGTCCAATTGTCCATCCCTTGCAACTCTCGGCCGCAAAGTTCCTTCCTAGCTCGGGCTACACGGTCCCTCTTATCACAAGCGCAACTGTTCTCTACAGTGTCATTAGCACATGCTGTCCAGTCCGTGAGCTGAAACGTTCCTCTGGGAGCAGCCTTTCTTGCTATGAGACAAACTCATACTAGTTCACTTGCGGCTGTCCAGCATTAAGCTCCCATACAAGTTGCAACTATTATAATATTACATTTTACAGGACAAAAACTCATACTAGGATATCATCAGAATATTTTGTTTCAAATTGCAATGCTAAAAGTTTCATGTTGACAATCAAATTTCTACCTACGGACATCACCTCCTGTACTGAAATTTATACGCTCTAAAATTATAAAACTCCCACAATTTATTGTGTCAAATATATGGTGCACTACCAACTCTCTCTCGACATAGCTCTCTCTGAGGGAGGAGACAGGGGATAAAAGGTAGCAGTAATTTTGAGACCATGATTTATTGCTCCAAAGAACGATGTGGCTTCTCATGTGTTCCTCTCCCCTAAATTGGTAATGTTCATATAAGATCCCGCTGAAACGTTCTTGGCTAAACCATGTGCATGTGCAGGGCGCTGCATGCGACTAATGAACAGTGTCCAGCTTTATTAACCATCCGTCTATTGTGCTGTAAACGACTGGGGCCATTCTGTCACATTTGCAGGTCTGCCATCGCTGTATGGCCTTTTCACTGTTTTGACCTTCTCAGCATAGTTTAGCATCAAATAAACTCTTACAAATTTTATTTCACGATCTGACCCTTTTGTTAACGCCACACGCCGTGGCGTTGCTGGTCTACACAGAAACGCCAAGCTATCCAGCATTTCCTTCCTTAATAGACAAATGGCAAGCGAGCAAATGTTGTTGCAAACCGCCACACCTTATGGTGTTTCTAGTTGGGGCAGAAACGCCAAAGGCCTTGGCATTTCCAGTAACGCCATGGGCCTTGGCGTTTCTGCCCTGCTACATAGATGCTCGACTAGGTCACGGTCAGACTATAAACGTTGGCTGGTTCGGCGTACCTGTGTAGACCAGCAACGCCTGGGCGTGTGGCATTTCTAAAAAGGGTTAGATCGTGAAATATTTTCGGGGAAGTTCATTTTGTGCTAAAGTTTGCTGAGAAGGTCAAAAAGGTTAAAAGGCATCGGTGTATTAGGCGCGGATAACTCTGACGTAGCTGTGGGCCTTCAAAAATGTTCTCCTATCCCAATACAGCAAAAGCCAAAATTGATGGTCTGGCTAGAGGATACTGTGTAGCTCGGCCTTGGAACACCTCTTGGTCTGGCCTCTGTTGCCTCTCGCTCCTCGACCTGCTTGAAGTGCCACCTCAGAAATCGGGATCAAGTTACTGGGTGTATCCTCATCAAGATGCAGATATTTGTGGTGTAAAATCAAGATTTACTACTTATCAACAGATATTGTTACTTTATTTTCACATGCCCTTCACGTCGCGATCTGTGGTTGCCATCCGGTCGCCCCGACAGGGATACGGGAATGACGGACGTCATTTTCTTAACCCTCTAATTTCTGAAATAATACTTCTTTTGGATTAGGTACAGAAAGGCCCATTTTTATACATGTATTTACCTTTTTGTGTACACCATGCATGCAGGAAAATATATTTTCATGAAACTTCATGTGTACAAACTTATACATGTATATGTATATGGCATAATCTTATCTGTCACCCTAGGAGTAGCGATAAATCGCTGAATCGGAAGATTTTTTGAACAGTGGTGTAAGCACACATTTTTTCAGAATTTTTTGTGAACTGGATATAAAAAATTTCAAACCAAAAAAAATAAAGAGCTGCTTGGAGCCTGTCCTCCAAAGTACATTATCAACAAACATGTGCTACATCAAGATTCCTGGGCGATTGATATAATTGAAGGAAAAATGATCACAAATGATGAGGCATGTATGATTATTTGCGGCTGTTGGGCGATTTGGTCTTTGCGCAATGCTCGTAGGCCTAGGGAGCGAGGCAGAACTGTAAGGGCATGTACAATGGTTGATAAGATAGTCTTATCTTAAATCTTGCATGTGATTTAGAGATGACAAAAAAAATTGTCTACAATGGATCATCTCTTAGCCTTATCTTCAATAACTAGCAATTCCTAAAAATGTGGTGAGACATATTGTGCTAAGAGATCACCTCTTGTCTTCTCTTAAATAAGAGAAGACAAGCCTTTTCTTATGAGTTCTCTCTCCTCCACCTCATCATCTATCCTACGTGGCACTCCTAAGATAGCACCATTGTACATGCCCTAAGTGCATCTGTTCGGTGGACAATACATACAACATCGGATATGGTCATTACAGGGAATGAGCTCCGACAAAAAATGGTAAAAATTAAACCATAAAGGAAACCGCTTGAGGAGATGGAAACTAAAATTAATGTTGACCCTTCGTTCTCTGAAGAAGAAAAGCACTGTGCTACACGGCTGCTATGGAGAGATCGTTCAAGAAATTTCCTGAGAGGCTGGACTATTTGATACGAGGCTGTGGCTAGCTCATTTATCGTGGAAGCCCAGGTAGTCCGTGATGGAGTTCTCATAACAGTTGAGCAAGCTATACAACATGTTACATTGAGGCTGATGCCCAATAGATTACCAAACTGTGGGAAGGAAGGATTTTTTTTGAAACCTAGCAGAAGAACTGCTAAGACTCCATTGCAGAAGAAGAAGCCGATGGCTGAAACTGCTCGATTTTTTTAGAGGAAACTGGGCGAAAACCTGTACATGGACACACCATACCCATCTAACTAGGTCTAAAGCCCGACAAGCCATATAAAAATGCCAAAAGACCGAAAAACAAAACACCAATTAGAGCAACATCATCGTATATCGTCAATCGCGCTCACGCTCCGACGACTTTGACTTCTCTGCATCATGCTCGTGCTCCGACGACTTTGACTTCTCCGATGACTAATGTGCGCCTATCTGTCAAGGGTCACATCCACAACGAGCTTGTTGGATGGCTTTGCCAACACCGGAGAGAGAAGACATATCCATAGGGAGGTGGACATGTGCTGCTCCGGCCATGAGAAGACAAACAACAGGACTCGTCTGGCGCATCATGCATGACAATAGAGCATCAACTGCCCACCACTGCCGGCCGCCAACCAGTCCATCACCACCATGCACTTCCAACCAGTCACATCACGGCAAACCGGGTGCTCCCACACACGGCCGACCCTGTGTTTCGGGAGGCCCTAGGCGAACTCGACGACATGGTCCCTTAAGTCCTAACTCCTAAGACCATATAATATGCATCTGTTTGAGTGATACATAAACACAATATATATATATATATATATATATATATATATATATAACTTCATTTGCATAATATTAAAAGTAAACTTTCAGCCACACATCTTTAGTTTGAATTTGACTACAATAATTGTTGGACAATGCAAAATAAAACTAACATGACATGATTACCTCAAATAGGAAATATATTTATTTGCTCCTTTGTATTTGCACCATCTTCATTGACCTTAACATCTGAATTTTTATGCTCTGGATTAGTTCCTTGCCTATGTTCTTCGTTGACATCAACAATATTTGAAGATGTAAAATACTTTGTCAAAGAACCCTTCAGTGGTTGAATTTCCAGATCTATTTCTTTCTTTCTTTTCCTTTTTTAGCATCCGACAAATGCTTCTTAGGCAACATGGCATGCTAATATCCTAATATTACGAAGCAAAGAGTAGACAACGAATTAGAAATTTATAGATCGGATGATCGGAACCCTAGACATGTACATCGAATGAAAAAAGAATAGGATGGTTTAAAACATAATATGAAAGGTTAAATTAGAAAATTATACATAAAATTTTGATACTTCATGGGATGAATCATGGATGAATAGTTTAATATACGTACTAAAGAAACTACTGAAATTGGGGCATGGATGAATGGATCAGGAACATCCGAACATGGATATTGGATACGTACATGTGTTCACATACATATGTATTGCCGGAAGGCTGAGTTGCCGGACTGCTGCATGCCGCGGCGGCACCGAGCGGCTGAGCCATCGAGGGAGGAACGACGGAGCGACGGGCTGATGAGACAACGAAGACGAACCGACGAGCGACGAACAGGAAAAGCCAAATATTCCATTAGATTTGTTTCACACATACGCGTGCGTCGTGCGGCCGTGACTTGCGTGCGCGACGCTTCGCTATGCATTACAAGGCGATCTGATGGGCCAAGCCCATCTTGTTTTCTTCCTCTCATATTTTTTCCTTGTCTATTTTTTGCTGGGCTATACTATATGTGTGTACTACATCACGGGCCCCCCTCTGGCCTGGGCCTGGGCTGTCGCCCCTCTTGCCATACCCCAGGGCCGGCCCTTGTCCTACAAGTCTCGCAAGCAATGCTTCCAACAAAGTAACGACGGAAAGGGCGCCCCCATCGCTGATCTGACAGGTCAGATCTAGTTTTTCACCCGAAGAAATTAACTTTGTGGAGGAAGTGGTGCCGGATCTCCTTAGTGAAGCCTCCAACAAGGTAAAAACATCCAACCCTAAAAAAAGGTTAAAAACATCCACGGACATTGCCATCACTCGCAACGAGTGCCACAGGACTTTTGTCGGGAGAAACTGCGAACCAACACCTACCACCAGATCTAGAGTCGGCAATGGAGTGCATGTCGGCCCGTCCTGGCCAGAACTTACCCGGCATCAGGGGTGGGTCCAGCCCAACAGTGCACCTCGGTCCCCCTTTTGTATACAATAGCAATTGCCTTTGGGCCTGATGCCCCGGGCCTGCCACCCTTCCCTGACCTGGATTCTAGATCTGCCACAGCCGGCATCACCGCCGTCGCGGAAGCCCATCCATGGCACCACCATGAGTAGCACCACTATGCACCCAGGAAGCCGTGCACCACCACGAAGCACTTGCCCGCGTGGCTCCACCACCATGCCTCACTGCCACCATGCAAGCGGAAGATCCGCGCCAGGGGCACCGAGTACGCCGCCCATCCGCACTAGGAGTCGTCGTGGTGCACGGCTCGCGCACCCACCTGCGCATACCTCGCCACACGGATCTGGAGGCACACCTCGCCGTGGCCCAGTAACACGTGCCAGCGCTCCACATAAGCACCAGCCCGCGCCCTGCGCCGCCCCCGCACTGCCCCTTCTTGCAGACGACGAAACGAAAGGACCTAGCTGCCACCTTCACTAGAGCCGGCGCGGGCCTCGCCGGCAGCGGCGGAGCTATGTACAATGCTGAGTGGACCGTGGCCCCCAGCCCAAATGAGATTTATTTTTTACTTGGTGGTAGTCTGGAAACAAAACACATTTAGGTTTACTCCGTGCAGGTTTGGGATAGAACCCGCATGCCATCCACACGCATGCAGCACCCAAGCACATCTTTGCATCGTCAGTTCATCACGCACGCACACAATTAATTCAAGCTAGGCTGCTTCGCCTCTATCCTCCAGACACACTCGCGCACGTCTGCTCGCCTCTATCAACGAACCAAGCAACTAGACGCCTTGCCGCCGCACTCCCTTGACGTAGACGCCGACTAGAAGCTTGCCCTGATCAGCGCGCGTGGCCTGCGAACATCTCGGCTCCAAGGAGGGGGAACAAGGGTGCGCATAGGACCGTCGTCTTCGCCTCTTCGCCACTGGCCTGCCCCCCCCCCCCCCCCCCATAGATTCTTGTCAAGTTCGGCCGCTGCTCACCGGCCACTTCTCTGGTGATGGCGAGCCAAAGGGAAGGTGGAAATGGGGTTGAGGCGGCTCAATCTAGGTTTTCCCCCGTGTCGTTAGGGAGGGCGACGCAGGGACGAGGGGGAAGCTGACGGAACTGTGGTCACTAAGACACGCTTTTGTGAAGGAAAGAACTTTGAGATCTCATATGTGATACTTTTTCATCTTTTCATTTCAGCTTTGTTGGGAGGGATACTAATGTTGCTGCGCATCTTTGTGCAAAAGAGAGCGAGTGAGACGAGGCCTAGATGCCTCTGGCTTAATTACATACACCCTTTCCTTGCCTATTCTCTTAGGCAAGACTGTAATCAAATCCTTTGATCTGTAAATCTCATTGATTCACAAAAAAAAAAGTGCCTATGTAGCACTACATATTGCGCTGGCGATTTTATTCTTGTCAGTTTTTCATCCTGACATGTTTTTTACTGTTTTCTATAAAAATAATTTCCCTTTTTTAAAAGTTCATTAAATACTCTGAAAAGTTTTTTTACTGTTTTCTATAAAAATAATTTCCCTTTTTTAAAAGTTCATTAAATACTCTGAAAAGTTTGCCCAGGTCAACCATGGCCTGAACTGTGGAAGAAACACACTGCAGGCTCCCTCCGGCCATGTATCCAACTTTGGTGATATTTACGTTTGCCTGTATCTACATCGGATGAGGACCCAATCCGGAAGTAGAATTAGCATCCTTACATCGGATGAGTATCCACATGGGATGTCCCACATGAATTAGGATTTCGGACGTAGAAATTCGGAAAGAGACTATCAGCGAGCCTGTATCCACATCGGATAAGCATCCAATCCGACTCAAATCGCTTGGCATCCTTACGTATTAGAGCCGGACACGGCCGTACGTAGCCATAATATATACGACCCGGGCCACCGGCAGATCCGCAACAAGCGTACGATCGATCCATCTCCAATTCTCGCGCTATCTCGGCGCCATGGAGCAGTCCAGGTGGCCGGACCTCCCACCGGACGTGCTGCGTGACATCTCCGGCCGCCTTCGCCACGCCATCGACTTCCTCCATTTCCGTGCCGTCTGCAGGCCGTGGTGCGACTCATCGAAGCCGATCCACTCTTTCCCGCCGTGGCTCCTTGCCACGCCTGAGAAAGACTCGCTCCCGCTAAGGTTCAGGTGTGTCTTCTCCAAGTCTAGCTACCGCGCGTCGCCACAGCCGTCGCCGACATCGGGAAGCGGGAAGAGGATCTGGCTGTCTACTCCCGACGCAACCGCTATCCGGTACATCACTATCGAACACCTCCGCCCTAGCCTACATGATCCTCTCACCGGAGCAATCACTCGCCTATCTCTCTTGCCTCCTACTTACTGTGTCGATGGCCACCGGGAGGAGAAGATCCTCAAAGGAGCTGTCTACGGTGACGGCACCACTTTTCTATATGGTTTTTCGGTCATTGATGATGGCCGAAGAACCAGGTTCAGGGCGGCGCTATTGCTTCCAGGCGAAGCAGAGTGGACGCTCGTGGAGAGAAATCTTGATAATATCAGTAGGCCCAGAAAACACTACTATGATCGACGTGGTGGCAGGATCATAGGGTGTGTTTGGTTTGAGCCCCAGCTAGCCCTACCAATTTTTGGTATGACCAAATCAAGGGCATGACCAATATATTGGTAAGTAGTTTTTGTTTGGATTGTAGCCCAGTTGCTGCCCAAAATTTTGGCAAGTCTTCCGTTTGGTTTGCACCGCTGACCTGAATGACTACACTAGACTTTGGAATACTTCACACGTCTATTATCTAAATAAAAACAAAGATGCATACAAGAGAAAAGAAATATGCTTGCCAACAGAATGACACGAGACAGCCACAGCCGGAAGTTTTTAGTACACTAGTCCTCGCCCAGCGCAGGAAAATATCACGCTGCATGCACTTTATTTTTTTTAAGCACCAAACTGCATGCCCTCACTAATCGTTGCGACTAAAACGACTAATTACAGGCCAAAAGATGCAAAACGCCCGGCTGCATGCACCGCATGTGACATTACATGGACAAAGTCGCGACGCCAATTTATTGGCGGAGCTTTTCTCCGCCCATGGCTCGCCCGCGTGTTGGCGCAATTTACACGGGCCCGCGGCGGCTGTGCTGGGCACGCCAATTTTTTGGTAGTGATCCAAACAGCTAACAAATGCCATGGGCTAGCCAATTTTTTGGTGGTCATCCAAACACACCCATAGAGACCTTCAACTTTGATTACCAATATATCCTGGTCAATGTCGACGGAGAGTATTGCGCTGCATCGCATGGCGGCAAGATCCTGTTCACCATTGAGCCTAGCCTTTGGCGCATCATCACACCAGATGGCAGCGATGATGTCGACGTGTCAATCCATGTGCCGCGGGTTGAGGTGGGGTGCTGCACCTACTTGGTGGAACAGTACGGCTATGTCCTAGAGTCCCGAGGAGAGCTTTTATGGGCTTCGGTCCAGGTTGAGATGTATTATAGCGGTTATGCCGATGAGTTTCGTGTTCTCCCACACTCCCTGTCAGTGCATGTGCTAGAGGAGGTCTCAGGGCAGGAGAAGATACGCTGGGTGAAAAAAGACGGGCGTAGCTTGGCGGATCGCGTACTATTCTTGGGGTCGCCAAGCAGCTTTGTTGTGGATGCCTCCCTGTTAGGCGGCCATGGCGGCTGCGCCTATTTCGTCTACCACAACGACGGTAAGAGGTCACCAGGTATGCGGTATGGGGTGCTTCGTTACAACCTTGTCAGTGCCGAGACCGATTTCGTTTACGAGGCCGATTTCATTGAGCGCCTGCCTCTGGGATGGGATAGCAAGAAGTGCACCTGGCTCATCCCCCAGCCCATGCTCACTCCAATCAAGGTAAACACTTTCAAAACACCCCGAATTCATCTTTTGCACAATACAATCTTTCATTAGGACAAGGGGCCGCTGATCCTCGACCCCAAACATGGAGTTTTTTGGTTTTTTAATTTCGAGCAATGTAAACAAACTCTAAAAAGCATGAAAATTGGCATGGTGTCCTCATATGATCCCTATAGGGCATGGCGGAAATTTAAGGAAGTTTTGCAAAAGCTATGATGTACATGGCTTAGAAACTGAACCATCTCTGAGGAAGACACGTGGTTTTGAGAGATAATGGGTCTAGTTTGAAGGCGCAGCGAGCCATGATTCATCTGTTGGCATTGGAATTGTTTTAACACGCAAGATACACGATTACACGATGCATGTCAGAATTTTGCATCTTTTTGAGTCCTTTTGCTATATTTAAGCCATTAGGTGCATTTCTAGACCTTTAATGCATATAACAAATTTAAACTGCAGGTGGTTAAAAGGTTGGCAAAATTTGATTAAAAAATCATATTTGTCTTCTTGAGTCTATGTTTAGGCCTTATGAAAGAAAAGCAAAGGAATTCCAAACATAAGGGCGCCAAGGCTCGATCCCGAACATGGAGTTTTTTGGTTTTTTAATTCTGAAAAATGAAAATGAACTCTGTAAATAATGAAAATTTGCATGATGTCATCATATGATCCCTGTATGGTGTGGACATAATTTTAGAAAGTTTCAAAAAAATTATGGTGTACATTGCTTAGAAATCGAATTATCTCCCTAGAACAAACATGGTCTTGAGAGAGAACGGGTCTGGTTTGAAGGCAAAGCCACCGATGCTTCATTCGATAGATTTGCAAGTGGTTGAAAGGTTGGCAAAATTTGGTTCAAAAATATGTTTTGTGCTCTTGAGTCCATTTAGTCCTTATACAAGAAAACGAAATGGATTGTAAACACGAGGGTGACTCAACCAAGCAACCACTAATATGGAATTTTTAATTTTTATTTTTTAATAATGCAAAAGAACTCTGAAAAGCAAGAAAATTCATGTTGTGAAATATGTTCATATATTTTCCTCCAAATAAACTAGAAGAAAAATATATTCCCATTCATTTATCCATGTCCAGAAAAAAGTAAAAATTGCGAAATAAAAGCAAGAAAATAATCAAAATGAAAAAAAAGATAACCATGAAAAATAGTAGCATGTGGATTCTCTTACCCCCTACCTCTTTGTGTTGCTTATGCCACTAAACCACTGTATTAATCTCGCAAAAAACCATGGTATGAAGCTGCTATTTTTACTCAAGACACACGCTGGAGCTTTTTCTAGCCTGCTACGTTCTGATTGGCCGAACTAGACCTCCCATGGATCATGCCTCTCCACCGTCCATCCTTAGCCGATCCAACGGTGGGTGCTCCTTCTGCTCTCTGTTTTACATAATTTTAAAGAAGTTTCCAGATCTGTGACCAAAAAAGCCATGGCGATGAACTCCGATTGATGTCCCGTGAGTGCTGGGCGGCGCTTGATGTGGTTGCTGCAGAATAGTATAGCTTGAGGCAGAGTAGTAGGCCACATGTGAAAAAACTCTGCAATTCCTATTTTTTGATGTCTATTTTTCCTTTCAGTATTTTATTATTTATCCAATATGTTTATACAATTTCCTTTTTTTATGTATAAGGAGCATGTATAATCAGAAAAATTCTTATGCACTCAAAGTACCAAGAGAAATAAAGTGCTGGGCTAATTTCACAATTGAAATTAGGTGGCCTTGAACTGGCCTGAAATTTAAAGGCTAAAATTCTTATGATGGGCTGATGGTCTTGGACAGAGTTGAAATTTAGTGGGCCAAAATTCTAATTGGGCCAACTACTACACGGGTCGCCATGTCAGATCCATGTTGGTGCCATGTCAGGTGATGATGTGGAACACACGATTAAGACCGTTATCTCACAGTAAATTGTGACGGTAAAGTATCGTCATGGATGCATGACGGTTCTAATAATCCGTCATGGAGTGCACCGAGGTCAAATTATGACATGATATACATGACAAATTCCTAATCCCCTAATACGTCACGGACGACCAACCACGACGGTTTTGCACACATATGTGACGGTTTGAATCCACCATTGATTAACAGATTTCTTGTAGTGACCGGTCGTAGATGTTTGGTTTCGGTGATGTCATTTCCTCTACATGCGACGTCTAGGTCCCTGTTTGTCTGTTCGGCAGCACGGCAGCTGTAGCTGAGCTCTTGTCCGCACGCAAGCCACTAGGCAAAACCCCATGCAGGCCACCACGTAATGGGCCTTAAGCTTGCCCATCACCACCTCCGGTATGGCTTGTCTCATGGTCCGTCTTCCCTTCTGACCACAAGAGCCTAACCCTTTTGCTTAACTTGTTGTTCTTCCGGCCACTCACAGACCTCTTCTCCAGTCGAGAAACACAAAGACTACTTCTTCATGGACGAGCACACACAACTTTCATTGCATCCGCTTTGATCCCTTGTGCTTCGCAAATTTCCGTGAATGTGCGTGACTTGAAAGTTCACGTGCATTGTCGGAAAGTACTCAACGAGTGCGTATTCAAGGTTGGGACCTGCGCCAACACCAGAATGATCTGGAAGAACCACTAAGCACTCACTAAAATTGTTTAGAAAAGAAATCGTGGCAGATAAATTTAGGCATGAATGGCGATTGCCGATTCGCATTGGTGATAACGCTGCAATAGAAGCCATTTCGCCGGCGATTTCAAATCGTGGATCCAGCCCTTGGCAAAACACCAGAGCAGAGTATAACAACTTGGGATATAATCGCATTTTATTAAAACAGATCATATTAGCAAATAAGTGCATGTGGTATTCAGCGTTAGTAAACGCTGAACTTACAAACTCTATTGTTCAAATTATATATGCCGGCCGTGGTCGCTTATTTGGCGGCCTGCTTGGGTTTGAAGTCGTCCTGCTCCTTTCCATAGGCGGAGACGGGGAAGGACCTTCCCAGTCCGGTGGGCGTCTTGAAACTGATCTTCGAGTGGTCGTTCTTGTCGATGTACATGTCGCAGACGGTGACCCAGATGAGGAGCTCCTTGCTCTTGACCCCCGTGATCCGCTTCATCCTGCGGTCCTCGACGAAGGCCGTCACCTCGGTGGCGTACGAGACCAGCCTCCCGATCTGCTTGAAGGTGTGCGTGAGCGCCTTCTTCTGGCGCAGCCACACGAAGCCCGTGGAGCGGTTGGAGCCGACCTCCTCGATGTCCGCCAGCGGCAGCAGGCCCAGCGGCATGTTGGTCTCGGCCAGCAGCTCCGTCGCCTTCTCTGCGCACAACGCCGCACCATGGTACACCTCCGCGCCCTCCTTGTTCACCTCGATCGCCTGCGATGCCATCTCGATGGATTAAATTTAATCTCTCGAAGCAAACTCTGGCTCAACTCGACGCTCGGGAGATGCAGGGGGGCTTATTGGTCTTGGGGGCCTGTTGATTGATGCAGGTTGGGAGGGGCGGATTTATAGGCATTGACGCGAACTATATGAGAAATTGTACTACTGTTCACTGGAATCTGAACTTGATGCATGACACTCCAGCGACCTGTGTCAACGTCGTGTCGAGTATTGGGAGGGATCCGGCGGATGGAATGGCGTTGCTGGTAGTTGAATTAATACTCCTGCCAGTGATGCTAGCTAGCACGCGTCTGATGGGACACTTGTGCAACCACCCGAGTTATTCTGCGTATTTTACTCAACCAGCGTGATGCATGATGCCTCTTAAAAAACTACTAGAAATACACGAACATCTAACTGCATTTTGACATAGGATGCCGGCGGCCAGCGTGCTGGCCCAAGACGGATGCATGCACAATTTTACGTGTTGTAACTGTAAACCACCGCGACTGCTTCCTCCCTTGAACCTTCAGCGTTTGATGGATTCGATGATAGGGATTCGGTCTCTCTCCGTAGCCAGGTTGAGTCTTTCACACTGCTCGTATAGGGGAACACATCGCTTATTTGTTTCACGCCAATATTTCATAGCAGTTGGTTTATAGTAGACAGCTAATAATCGATGAATAATGATTTTGATAGAAGTAATAACTAATTACTATGGGAAAATGCATACTCTAACTGGTCGACGACTATGTACAAGCTTCCGTCTAAAGCTACAACTGTTAGGGTGGAACGTGCGTGCCTAAATCATGCAGGAGCCATGTATGTAGTCATGAGTATAACATGTGTGACCCAAACAAATGGACGGGCTGCTGCAGTTGGGCCTGATTAAACGTCTAGTTTATAAAGTTTCGAGAGACAAGCTTGTGGACGTACGCCATGCAAAATGCATGCCTATACGTACCTAAGCTAGTACCAATACACAGGCCTAGAGCCCACAACAGCGATAATGCATCTTACACGTCTTTGGCTCTTTCTCGGTTAATTTCTTACTATTAGTCTTGTAAGTACAAATATCAATAGAGGCAGCAAGTACTAGAGCAGTAATAAATCAAGCGGAATATATGCATGCAGCATGCAGATTCTTGTGCGCGTATGTAAGTGTTGAGTAGGGTGATTGTATTGGAAAGATAGGATAGACTAGGAAGTATTCTGGCTTGTCTGGGGCTTCAAATAGATCATGTACTCCTATAAAAATGCCCACGAGGCTCAAGCAATAAATCAACGATTCCAGCGGCTCTTCTTCAGCCGCCGCTGTCGCCAGTCCACCCATCTTTGTTTTCGTCCAGCACCAGCCCATCGCCAGCATCGCCGTCATCTAGCTCAACCACTTCGTCTACTCCGAACACAGTTGGTGACATCAGCCCCCATGCCGATTGGACCAACTCATGCTGGTCTCTCCTCTGCGAATGTCCTGTGCTGGCAACACCAATGCGTGCCTTCATCCACGATGTGTCCCCTGGCAAGCTTAGAGCGGCGCTTCCTCAACTTTATCTTCATCCGTATACGCATGCTCGGTGTGGCAACACTGATGCGGGCCTTTGTTCACGATGTGTCCCCGGGCTTGGCAAACCCGATGCGACGCGTCGTTAACACACTAGTAGAAAAAGGGGCAAATCTGAGAAACATTAGTACCGGTTTGCATATGAGCCGGCACTAATATGTCCATTAGTGCAGGTTCAAATGACTAGGCAGGAGGAGAGCTTTAGTACCGGTTCATTGCGAATCTTTAGCACCTTTAGTACCGGTTCGTGGCACGAACCGGTACTAAAGAGGTTGTGGCAGGGCTACTTTTAGTCCCATCTCGCTCCCCTAGCAAGATTTTGACCACCTTAAATATGATACTTCTCAAACTATCACAAGCATTTGGTGTTCATTGAACTCTATGTGTAGGATCTGTGGCTATAATAGGAGTCTTCGCCGGTTCTTAAATCGGTGGTAAATTTCTATTGACAATTTAGATTCTATACAAAAAGATCATTGATGATCAATGTATTTTTATGTACTTCTCTGTAGCAGTAGCGCGTTTTGGCAGAAAGGCGGTACTGATCAATGTATTTTTTCTGCGTTCAGATGCAAAATTTAAATATGTTACTTCTCAAACTATCACAAGCATTTGGTCTTCATTGAACTCTATGTGTATAATTTGTGGACTCAATATGAGTCTTCACCGGTTTCGGACGAGAACACATCAGTTACACGGGCACTTCATTTTTTTAACTTATTTGAACTCCAGACTTTTTTGAGCCGGCATTATGCAGCATTCGAAGCGACGTCATCAATTTCCAACATGTTCTGACATCATTTGCTGTTTTTCAGTCATTGATTTGTTTAGATCAGAGCTAAATGACCGTGAAAATAAAAATCACTACAAAACAAACTCTGAAAATGTTGAAAGTATCATCATTTCACCCGCATAGCATGTGCGAAAGAGTAGAGAGGGTCACGGCAAAAACTGGACGAACTTCGTGTACAAACAAGACAATCTCTTTCAGAGTATCAGAGTTTCGGACGAGAACTCATCAGTTACACGGGCACTTCATATTTTTAACTTATTTGAACTCCAGACTTTTTTTGAGCCGGCATTATGGAGCATTCGAAGCGATGTCATTAATTTCCAACACGTTCTGACATCATTTGTTGTTTTTCAGTCATCGATTAGTTTAGTTTAGAGCTAAATGACCGTGAAAATAAAAATCACTACAAAACAAACTCTGAAAATGTTGAAGAAAATAAATAATGCAGAAAAGAGAAAAAGAAAGTACTCAGAAATAAATATTCACAAAATACTAAATACAGCAAAAGAAAGTACTCAGAAATAAATAGAAGAAAAAAATAAAGCAGAAAAGAAAAACAAATATAAAAAAATTACTCAAAAATAAATAGAAGAAAATAAATAATGCAGAAAATAAAAAAATTATATAAAGAAAAATATTCACAAAGAAACTAAATACAACAAAAAAAACTACTCAAAAATAAATAGAAGAAAACAAATAAAGCAGAAAAGAAAGAACTATATAAAAAAATTACTCAAAAATAAATAGAAGAAAATAAATAATGCAGAAAAGAAAAAAATATAAAAAAATGTTGGGGAGCTGACGGGTGGGCATGACAGACCTAGGATGTGCAAATTCAAGCCCAGAAGGGCCAGCAGACTCACAGGGCAGCGCGCCGAAGTTAGGCCCAGAAGCCTACTATATAGAGGAGTTCGAAATGGCAGCCGCGGCTGGATTTATAAATCAGTGCGGCTGCCCTTCGCTCGGCGAGGCGGGACTAAAAATAGCACCGCGGGTGGCAGCGCACGGCCTTTAGTACCGGTTGGTGGTTCCAACCGGTACTAATGGAGGGGCCTTTAGTACCGATTAGATCCACCAACCGGTACTAAAGGCCCTCGTTTCCCGCCGCTTGGTCTGTCCAAAATAGGCCTTTAGTACCGATTGGTGGCCCCAACCGGTACTAAAGGCCCCTCCTATAAATACTACACTTACGATAAATCAGTTCCATCGTCGACCACTTCTCCACTTCTTCTCCCGCGACTCGATCTATCGCCGACGACGCCGACGCCGCCGCGCCGCCGCGTCGTCGCCCCCGCCACCCTCGATCGCCGCCCCTGCCGCACGTATGTCGTCGCCGTCCCCGCCGTGCCCTCGCCGCCCCCGCCGCCCGTCGTCGCCGTCCACGTTGTCGCCGCGCGCCCCCGCCGCCCGTCGTCGTCGCCGCCCCCGCCACTCCAGCCGCCCGTCGTCGTCGCCGCCCCCGCCGCCCGTCGTCGCCGCCCTCGCCGCCCCCGCCACCCGTCGTCACCGCCCCCGCCGCCCGTACGCCCGCTCGTCGTACCCACACACACACATACACACACACATACACACACACATACACACAGACATGTACGTACACACATACACACACACACACACACATTTTTTTACTTATTTTCTGTTTTCTATTTTTTTACTTATTTTCTGTTTTTAGTAAGAAAATTTAGGTATATGAGATTATTTGAACTAGTTGAATTAATATAACTAGTTTATTTTTAGCAAATGCTTAGTTGAACTAATAGAATTAATTTATTTTTAGTAAGAAAATTTAGGTATATGAGATTATTTCAACTAGTTGAATTAATATAACTAGTTTGTTTTTGTAAGGAAATTTAGGTATATGAGATTATTTAAACTAGTTGAATTAATATAACTAGTTTATTTTTAGTAAATGCTTAGTTGAACTAGTTGAATTAATAGAACTAGTTTATTTTTAGTAAGAAAATTTAAGTATATGAGATTATTTGAACTAGTTGAATTAATAGAACTAGTTTATTTTTAGTAAGGAAATGTAGGTATATGAGATTATTTGAACTAGTAGAATTAATATAACTAGTTTATTTTTAGTAAGAAAATTTAGGTATATGAGATTATTTGAACTAGTTGAATTAATATAACTAGTTTATTTTTAGTAAGAAAATTTAGGTATATGAGATTATTTGAATTAGTTGAATTAACAGAACTAGTTTATTTTTAGTAAATGCTTAGTTGAACTAGTTGAATTAATAGAAATAGTTTATTTTTAGTAAGAAAATTTAGGTATATGAGATTATTTGAACTAGTTGAATTAATATAACTAGTTTATTTTTAGTAAGAAAATTTAGGTATATGAGATTATTTAAACTAGTTGAATTAATATAACTAGTTTATTTTTAGTAAATGCTTAGTGGAATTAGTTGAATTAATTGAATTAGTACGTGTTTAATGTTTCGCCTATATGAACATATATAGGAAATGTCGTCTGACGACGGAAAAAAATTCATTATGTGCGAATACTGTGAAGACCAGCGCGGCCTGTGCGACAAAAATTTCCTTGTTGATGATAGGCGATTCAGCATCAAGCTGGATGAGACCTTCGAATTCGATACAGTAAGTCACAACGACAAGTCTGTTTTCGTAATTAAGGATGACTTATATATGCTTCATTTGCCTGACTTATAATTTTTAATTTTCACTATTCTACTAGCGCATCCCCTGCCATGCAATAATTTTTGTCTTGGATAAGATAGGTTTCAATGATATGGAAACTATGAAGGTAAAGAGAGTTTACCTAAAAAAGTGAGCATGATTATACTTTCAACGTCAAAGTATACAATGCAAAGACATACACCTATTTTGAATGCAAAACTTGGCAAACACTATGCAAGGCTTATGCATTTGTGCTTGATATGGTTATCACCTTTGATATTCGTCCAGAAGATGATATTAAAGGTAACAGAAACATATGGGTCGATGTGCAGACGCCTCCAGTTCTACCATTATGTGAGTTATTCTCAACTATATTTTTGTTTTTGATATTGCTTATTCAAATATAATTGACAACTAATTTCTATTGACAGCTTATTTCCATTCAAGCAAACATGTCCGCCGCTTGGTAGACAGGACCTACTACTGTCCCAGAGATAAACTAAACTGCGAGGAGATAAGTCATTATGTTTCATGGCTTGAGGGTCTTCATACTGTCAAGACAAATTTTCTTCCTGGACTTAGAATTGTTACTACTCAAAAAGTGCGACCAATAGTGATCGTATTGAACTACAGTCACATCTATTTAGAAATGATGATAAGATTTTTACTATTTGTCCTCAGTGCATCTTTTGCATACATAATTTTTTTGCTAAACTTTCATTGCTAAATATATTAATTAAGTACTATACGATGTTCTTCAACAGGGACCCCCGATGACAGTTGTGCCTCTGGGGATCCATACTAAAGGTCGCATGTCAATTGTTAGCTTACGGCCAAGATATCCTGCATTGCGCATGAGTGCATTCAGGATTTCTAGAAGCGATGAATGCTTAATAGTGAAAGATTGGAGGAAAATTGTTAACGATCGTAGAGAAATACTAGGGGGCAGCAATGAGAAGCGCAGCCCACGATTAGAAGACAGGTTCATCTGCATGCTTCAGTATGATGAATCAGGAGAGCTATACATGTTCTATGCTATTTTACCTGAGAGAGAGCAGCAGGAGTGATTTAGCTAGTTCATGCTCTTAGTACTTGTCCTTTCATGTCCGTGTTCTTCGTTCTGAACTTAATCTCAACGTGTGATTTGCTTTTGTGGTGTTATATATGAATGCTTATAATATCATGACCATCATGTTGAACTCGATGATATTTTTGCTTCTGGTACAAGTGAATGTTTCTTCTTTAAGCTAGTGTTGGTGGTGATTAGATAGCGGTAATGACTATGATGATTAAATAGTGATAATGACGACTATGATGATTTTTAGCTAGCTAGCTAGAGTATATATATATACTCATGTTGATGATATGATGCAAGAGTTTTTATATTAATATGATGATATGATGATGAGTTATTATATCATTTAATGAAAGAAACCGCAGATTAGTTTCAGCTGGATGGATCCTACCTAAGTGATCAAGTATATATGTCATATCCATATATATTATACTTGATCACCTAATTAGGTGATCAAGTATAATATGGATATGGATTTAACAACTCATTTTAATGTAAAACAATCACTAAATTAAATTGAAAACGTAAAACTAAAGGAAAAATTAAAAAAAAACACCCAAACATTTAGTACCGGTTGGTGTTACCAACCGGTACTGAAGACCTACGCGCACCCGGGCCTGGCTCGTGCCACGTGGTGGTACTTTAACGCCGGTTCGTGACGAACCTGTACTAAAGGGGGGGGGGGCTTTAGTCCCCACTCTTTAGTGCCGGTTGGCGAACCGGCACTAAAGGTCGTCACGAACCGGCACTAAAGGCCGGTTCTGCACTAGTGACAACGTCTTCTTCCCGGCGCACCACTACTTCAACACCACTGCGCCTATGACTAACTCGGCGCCTTCCTGCGCCCGTGGCTCCATGGCAATTATCTCGACACCGGCTACCCCGACTCAACATCGACCACGACATTCTTCGCACGGCTACCTCGACAACTGGGTACACCACCCTACGCTCTCGACTAATTCGACAACGACACAAACTGCCACCGTCTTCCGCGCTACATCGACCATTACGACTCAGGATGGACACGATCCGGGCCAGTCCGGTCCCTGACCGAGCCACCGTTTGGACCGGCCGCCGGCGGACCGTACCGAACCGGACCAAGCAGCACTGCGGTCCTCTTTTCATGCACCAGACCGAAGGTGGTAAAGCTCGGGACGGACCGAGTGGACCGCCCATGGAGACGTACGGCCATCGCGAGCGGCGGTGCATGGCGACGGCGAGCGGCGGTGCACGTCGGCAGGAGTCTATGGGCCATGGCAAGGAGAAGGAGATGGAAAGCAGCCGCGGATCTCGTCCTCGCCACGCTCGGCATGGCCGTCTCCATGCTCGTTGAGAAGAAACGCAAAGACGCCTCGATCGAGAGGCAGCGGCGGCGTCACCGTCAGCGCGTTCTTGCTGGTGCGGTGGTGCCCCAGTTCTTAGTGGTATGAGTCGGCGAGGCATTCGCCAAGCTGGGGCAGTTGGAGTTTCTTCATCCGGGAGGCACGGGTCTGTTCCTGGTGACGCTAGTATTAATCTTTTTGCCTCTTTGTTCTCAAGAAAAAAATCTTGTTTCCTCATTGTTTGCTGTTTTCTGTCACGTTAATTTTGTTGAGTCGATAGGATTTCAGAATGCAGAGTTGTTGCATGTGGCATAGCTATCAATTTTACAATTTGCATGTTGCAAATAAATAGGGCATCTCACGTGTATGTCCACGTACAGGTGCAGTTATGGCCTGCCTCTGATCAATTTTTTGTTGGATGGCACGCGTTAATAGGATCGTGGGGAGGCGTTAGCGTAGCGATCGGTCATGATTTCTGAGATTTGTGGATCGCACAGAATTGAAGAGAATGAATAACGCTGAATGCGCGCGACGCTGAATCGTGTGCGGCGCTGTCTCGGTTAACCGTGTGGGACCGAGCTAAATCCGGACCGGACCGAATCTTTTTCGGGCTGATATTTGGTAACCGGACCGGCCATTTTATTCAGCGGGCTAGGACCGATCGGTCCGGTCCTTAGCGGGCCAAAAAGCCTGCTCGTGGTGTCCACCCCGAGTTATACCACTGTTGGGGGGGGGGGTGGTGGTCTGTCGGCTTACCTTCAGATTCTTCTCTAGTCTTACTGTCTGCATCCCTATCGTTATGAGTGTGTGGGAGGTGGGAGGGGGGGGGGGGGGTCCATCGGCTTACCTTCGGATTTTTCTATAGTCTCGCCGTCTGCATCGCTACCGTTGTGACTGCGGGGGAATGTTGATTATCGTGATTGTATTGGAAACATAGGATATACTAGGGAGTATTCTGGCTTGTGTTGTAGTCTAAATAGATCATGTACTCCTATATATATGCCCACGAGGCTCAAGCAATAAATCAACGCACGTTTCCAACAATCTTCATCTAGCCGTTCTAACAATAAGCTTAGGAGTTTACACTTGCTCCCACTATAGTAGCTAGCTGGATATATCTGACGCAGCAGCTCCCTGCAGAGGTGATGGCGAGGAGGAGAGACACTCCCACTACCTTCTTCGTCGCTGCCACCGACAAAGGAGTGCCAGGGTATGGGACTAGGAAGGGCTCAGTTGGAAGTGCCGGGGGTGACGCCGTACCTTCGTCGGTACAACGGTCAGCAGCAACACCGGCATCACTGCTGTCACGACAGCCCACTGACCACGGGTCCATGGCTCTATAGATTTTGATCGATGTCTGTGTTGAAGGATGTATGGATCGACTCTGGCAAGCTCATCTCTGTGATGTTGTTAATTTTAGCTGGACGGTGACGTGAGATCCATGTGAAGTACTCCCTCCGTAAAGAAATATAAGAGCATTTAGAATACTAATTTAGTGATCTAAACGATCTTATATTTCTTTACAGAGGGAGTAGTACTAGTAAATAGCGCGTCGCACAGAGGCATGTGCCTGTTTGGCAAGCAAGATTTCCATGTCAACTGAAACCCGCGATTAACTGAAACCCAGCCGTATCCATCGAAGCAGCCGTCCAATTTATAGCTGCCGATCTTGGATAAAACTTGTTTGGTTAAGCTAGCAGCCCGGCCGGCCCAACTGGCATGGAGCGTGCCAATTAATTAGCTTGTATGTACAACTGTTTTAAGATGATCCAACTTATGAGTCTGATGTAACTAGATCTACATATTGATGTCAACGGTTTATTAGTATAAGCAAAGTGGATCTAGTTTTTCCTTTTTTTTTTTGCAAACCTTCGCCTGTTGTATGGCATATCTATGTCCTCCCATCTGCATACATGGAAATTATGTATTTTTTTCACTCTCCTCAGTCAGGTAGTCGACTTCAATAATAAGCATAGCTTTGGTGTCTAGTATGTGTGCCCTAATCAAATAACAAAGGCGTTGGTGTGCTCTAGGCGATCAAAATCAGGACTACAAAATCAAATTCACTGTAACCACAGCCATGAGGATCCAACTGTATGTAGCTCTGCTGCTCTATATCGTCGCCAAACAGTCCTTCTCACGAAGATAGAGATTGCAACCATCCAAAACAAGGCTGTTGAGAGCATCTATAGCCTGTTTAGAATGGGCATGCAAAGTACGCTCGGAGCACTTAGGTCTTCTTTTGTGGTAGACTATGTAGACACTTTCCGGGAAGCGGTTGTAGAAGAAGAATCGCAATACCCTCACACAAGGCTCGTAATGCCTCCCTATGCATCTGAATGAGGCGTGTTGGACTAGCATTCTCCTGCTGCCTCCGGTGACATCTCAGTGAGTTCCTGATAGAGCAAGATCAATGTTGAATTATTGTCATTTCATAACGCTACTAGAGATGCTTACACATAGCCCGGACGCTTAGCTCTTGCTTGTTATATTGGCTTTAACTAACAATAGAATGAATGGAGGATTATATTACGTACGTGTTTACCTTAGTTGGGGCCATGGCATACCAGGGCACGAGCCAGGTGCACTTCTTGTCTCTCCAACCTTGAGGTAGCTGTTTAATGAACTCAACCTTGTTCATTATGAGGTTGTACCTAAACACGCCGTATTTCTCATGAGGGGAGGCATCATGAGAGTGGTAGACAAAGTAGGCGCAGCCGCCATTGTGGTCGCCTAGCACAGAGGCATCTACGGCGAAACTGTTGGGTGACCCCAAAAACAGCACGCGGTCTGCCAAGCTACGGCCATGCTTTCTCACCCATCGTGTCTTCTCTGGCGCCGAGCCCACCTTCTCTAGGGCGTGCACGGTCACACATTGTGGGTGAGATCGAGCCATCCCGCCGCTCCCATTGTTATTCGTATGGAGCATGATCTTGATTTGGATGGTGGCCAATAAAAGCTCCCTGCAGGACTCCAGGATGTAGCTGTCCTGCAACAACATGTGCGGCTTTGGAACTCGCCTGAGCAAGTCGCCCACATCATCGCTGCTGTCTGGCGTGGCAACATGCCAGATGCTAGCCTCAACTGTGAACAAGATCCTGCCGCCGTGGTACGCTGCACAGAACCCTCCGGGTCTCCTCAAATTCTCAAGGGTCCTCTTCACGAAAGTCCACTCAGCATCGCCCAGGCGCAGGAGCGCCGCCATGAACCTGGCACTGAGTCCGTCTCCGTCAAAGGTTGAGACTGCGGTATATAGAACGATGGCACCGTCGCCATAAACCCCACCGTGGAGGCTCTTGTCCTCCCACTGGGCTTCAACATAGAACGCAAGCGGCAAGAGAGGCAGATGGGTGACAGTTCCGGTGAGAGGGTCGTGGATGCTAGGGCGGAGGTGTCCGATGGTGAGGTACCGGATGGTGCGGGGGTCGGCGGTGGATAACCAGATCCTCCATGGCGGCGAGATCGATTTAGGAACCCTCCGTTCCTAAATCTAAGTCTTTTTATAGATTTCAATACGAATTTCCTAAATCTAAGTCTTTTTAGAGATTTCAATACGAATTACATACGGATGAATGTAGACATATTTTAGAGTGTACATTCACTCATTTTGCTCCATATGTAGTTCATATTTAAATCTCTAAAAACACTTGTATTTAGGAAAGCAGGGAGTAGATATCAAGTTCCTGTTCTCAGGGTAAAAACTAAGAAGTTGCGTGTTTCGGTATAGCTTTTTGTGGTTCAGATGTTCCATGCCGATACATGTCTTGTTCTAAACGAACTTAATGTTTGGTGAAAGAGACATATTTTTCTCCATTGACGTGTAGTGTTGGTGTAATAACCTATCTACAACATTTCTACAGATTTACTAATTATGTATCTATGATCTTTGATATCTTGATTCTTATGCATTCTTCTTGAATTTGTTGTGACAGAGAGATTGCTGAAGTCTCAAAGCGGCCATGTAGAAAATTTTGCCACACCCCGAGATTTACCTCAGCTTCATATAGGCGATATGTTTGGGCAGACCTCACGGATATCTTGCTTTACCAAATCATTCTTCTTCTTAGCTCATTCCATGAATTTCTTGCAATTACTGGCACATGCCGCTCTTGGCGTGATGCAATATCTTCCTTCCCACCCATATATGCCTTCGCCTTCCCACCTCTCCACCTCAAAGCTGATATTCGCTATGCTCATCAGCATATCACCGGAGAATACAGTCTTTTATCTAATTATAAATGGAAACTTAATGATCCCATGAACAGTAACTTATCTCTTCATCGTACAGCGCCCCGAAACACTCCAAGTTACATGCGCTTTTTGGGTTATTCATATGGGTATCTTATCTTCTCCTGTAGGGAGCACTTCCTCCTAGTTGATGTTTACACGTGCATTAAGGTGAAGCCCCCCAAACTCCCAGCAAACCGCAACTGTGAAATCTATTGTGGGTTCCTTATGGCTCCACTCAATTCGCCAAAGTCGCGCCTCCTCCTTTGCTCGCGAAAGTCCATGTTCCTATGGAAAGTTGGAACAACCTCCTGGACAGAGAGCCCCTTTGTTGGTGAAGCTAAATTCATTTATCAGATTGTGCTCTTTAAAGGTCAGATGTTTGCCATGGACTCTCTTTATAGGCTCAATACCATATCCTTGGCACCTCAGCTCGGCATGCAGGAAGTAACAGTTTTGTGGCGAGAGGACGTGGTTGTAGGCTCAAGTAATGTTCCATGGTTGGTGGTATGTGGTGACATGCTTCTCATGGTTGATGTGGTTGAGTACTTCTTTCAAGTCTTCCGCTTAGATTTCTCAGCCAAACCAGCTAAGTGGGTCAAACTGGAAAAGTTGGAAAATTGGGCTATGTTTGTTAGCATTGGGTTGAGGAGCCCTACATTTTCTTGCATGAACCCTGAAAGATGGGGTGGAAAGAGTAATTGCATTTACATTTCGAGTCTTTCATCTCAAGATTCTGATGCTCCTTGGATAGCAACAGAGCTCGGTCAGTCGATTTACAGTGCAGCTCACCGCGATTCATACATTCCAGAAGGCGCAAGGCAGGAGATTGAGAGCTTCTGGGTGCTTCCCAGCTTGGTCTATGGTGCCGGCAAGTGAACAGTCAGCTTTGCACTTCACATAGTTTTGCTATCCTAGCACATGCCCTGACAACGGCAGGTTTTAGGACTTGTAGTTTTCGTTCTTGTTGACTTCGTATCACCCTATCTATGTTGAACTCAGTCAGTGGTATATTCAACATGAAAGGCACACATACTCAGGTTAACAGCATTTTTGATGGATCTTTGCTATATTGCAAATTTGCAAGTCTAGTAGGAGAGCTCTATTAGACTGTACATACTTTCATTCCAATAATGTGTGGTTCATATATATCAATATATCATACATGTTCTTAGAATGGGAACGGAACAGACATCCAAAGGCCGCCTTCAGTTACCAGCTGCAAGTCTATTTACCTTAATTTTTCACGATCTTGAAAAGTAAATATATGGTCAGCTATTACTATAACTTGAGCATTTGAAATTAACTGACATGTTAAAAGTGCCACGCATAAAGAATCGACTTACAGGCCATCTGGACAATATTTTTGCAAAAAGTGTATCTGTAAAATTAAACTGCCAAAGTTGAACGACAGGAAATCATGTCTCCACAACTTATGCGATGGTCTGTTTTGATCTCACAAAAACTGTGTGATAGTATCAGTCATATGGTGCGAAAATTCTGGTGGGCAAGCGAGGAACAGGGGCGGGCCCACTTCAATTCATGGGTATTCAGTTGAATACCGATTATTTTTTCCAAAAAATTAGGTATATATAGTGTATATATGGCTATGTATGGAAGGAGCGGCGCGCAGCGGGGCAGAGCTCGCTTGAGGGGATGGCGTTAAGCTCGAAGGAGCGATGGCGAGGAGCAAGGTTGCGGTGGTATGGCGCTTGGCGGCGGCGGTCCAGCGCCTGGCAGGGTCGACGAGCAGCGACGGGAATTGCGAGGCGAGCGCGCGACGCCATGTCCTGCAGGCTCCCCGCGTGCTGGAGTAGCACTTGAGGTCGTCGAAGCCGTCGGCGATGTGGACGACGAGCTCCGGCCAGGTTCGTCCAGCCCCGGAACGGAGGCATGGCCGTGCTAAAATGAACAGACCGAGAGAAGCTCAGAGTCCTCCATATACGCACGCATCAGTTTTCCCGGTCCAAAGCTGCTTCCCAAAAATTACGGTAACAAGTAACAACTCTATTTTCTATTTTTCTGGTAAGTCGTGATTTGTTTCCACCAAATCAATATTCAAAATTAATGCTTCCAAAAATTACGTTAACTATTAAAAATGCTTGTGTGTTGTAACCGGAGAAAAATGTATATCAGAACCCTCCTTGCGCAAAAGAAAAAATCCTCCTGCCGCACACACAGTGCTATGTCTTTTTTATTCAAATTTCAACACGTATCCTCCTTCCCACCACGTTGATGGTGGCAGTGGTTGTTGGGAAACGTAGCATGCAATTTCAAAAAATTTCCTACGATCACACAAGATCTATCTAGGAGATGCATAGCAACGAGAGGGGGATAGTATGTCCACGTATCCTCGTAGACTGAAAACGGAAACATTTAGTTAACACGGTTGATGTAGTCAAACGTCTTCACCATCCAACCGATCCAAGTACCGAACGTACGTCACCTCCGTGTTCAGCACACGTTCAGCTCGATGACGTCTCTCGAACTCTCGATCTAGTACAGGGTCGAGGGAGAGTTCCGTCAGCACGACGGCGTGGTGACGGTGTTGAGGATATGATCCGCGCAGGGCTTCGCCTAAGCACTACAACGCTATGACCGGAGGAGTAAACTGTGGAGGGGGCACCGCACACGGCAAAGAGAACAACTGATATCTCTTTGGGGAGGCAGCCGGCATAGAGGGGGCGCGCCAAGGAGGGAGACCTACTAGGACCCCGAGTCCTAGTAGGATTCCCCTTTCCTTTTTCCGGAGATGGGAGAAGGGGAAGGTGGAGAGGGAGAAAGAAAGAGGGGGGTCGTGCCCCCACCCCTTGTCCAATTCGGACTGGGCTTGGGGGGTGGGGGGGGGGGGGGGTACGCGCCACCTCCTCGCTGTTGCCTCCTCTTCTCCACTAAGGCCCATGTTGGCCCATTAACCCCTCGGGGGTTCCGGTAACCTCCCGGTACTCTGGAAAATGTCCGAATTTTTCCGAAACCATTCCGTTGTCCGAACATAACCTTTCAATATATCGATCTTTACCTCTCGACCATTTCGAGACACCTCGTCATGTCCGTGATTTCATCCGGAACTCCAAACAAACTTCAGTCATCAAAAACACATAACTTATAATACAAATCGCCATCGAACGTTAAGCGTGCGGACCCTACGGTTCGAGAACTATGTAGACATGATCGAGACAAATCTCCGATCAATAACCAATAGCGGAACCTGGATGCCCATATTGGCTACTACATATTCTACGAAAGATCTTTATCGGTCAAACCGCACAACAACATACGTTGTTCCCTTTGTCATCGGTATGTTACTTGCCCGAGATTCGATCGTCGGTATCATCATACCTAGTTCGGTATCATTAGTCGCAAGTCTCTTTACTCGTTCCGTAATACTTCATCCCGCAACTAACTCATTAGTCACATTGCTTGCGACGATTATAGTGATGAGAATTACCGAGAGGGCCCAGAGATACCTCTCCGATACACGGAGTGACAAATCCTAATCTCGATATATGCCAACCTGTCGGTGTCAAAACCAGCGGATCTCGGGTAGGGGGTCCCGAACTGTGCGTCTAGGCGGATGGTAACAGGAGACAAGGGACACGATGTTTTTACCCAGGTTCGGGCCCTCTCGGTGGAGGTAAAACCCTACTCCTGCTTGATTAATATTAATGATATGGGTAGTACAAGAGTTGATCTACCACGAGATCAGAGAGGCTAAACCCTAGAAGCTAGCCTATGGTATGATTGTTGTTTGTCCTACGGACTAAAACTCTCTGGTTTATATAAACACCGGAGAGGGCTAGCGTTACACAGAGTCGGTTGCAATGGGAGGAGATCTTCATATCGTATCGCCAAGCTTGCCTTCCACACCAAGGAAAGTCCCATCCGGACACGGGGTGACGTCTTCAATCTTGTATCTTCATAGTCCGGGAGTCCGGCCATCCGGACACCCCCTAATCCAGGACTCCCTCAGTAGCCCCTGAACCAGGCTTCAATGACGATGAGTCCGGCTCGCAAATTGTCTTCGGTGTTGCAAGGCGGGTTCCTCCTCCAAATACTCCATAGAAGATGTTGAACACAAGGATAGTGTCTGGCTCTGCAAAATAAGTTCCACATAACACCGTAGAGAGAATAATATCCGCACCAATCTAATCTGCGGACGCATTCCGCAGCGTGACATCACACGACGGCCAAGTCTTTACTTGAATCATTTTACTTTTCCACCTCAGCGTGTTTAGCAAGGCAGTTTCCTTGGCACGTCTTGTCAAAGCAGAGATCGTGTCCCCTTATTCTGGGATTCTCATCAATACGGGCATGGGTAACTCAACCGCGCCATTGATTACGGCGCTTGGGAGATAAGCGAGTTTTATTAGGCTGGTGGGGGCTTGTAGTTTCGGCCGCCCATATAAGGGGATAAGGATCCACCCTTTCCATTTATGCCTTCTTCCTCCTTTGCTTATCCCTCCCTGCGCACTCGAGCTCCAACGCCCAAGTCCGCACTTCCCACCTCAACCTTCTCCAATCATGTCCGGAGCGGGAGGTAGATGGATGGCCTCCTCTGTCACGGAGGGGCAAATCAAAAAGTTGAGGAAGGCCGGATACTTGTCTGACGACATCGCGCACCGGCTTCCAGATGCGGGGCAACTCATCCCCACCCCTAGGCCCCATGAGAGGGTTGTTTTTCTCCCCCATTTCCTCCGCGGACTGGGCTTCCCTCTTCACCCGTTCGTCCGGGGGCTCATGTTCTACTACGGCCTGGACTTTCACGATCTGGCCTCGAACTTCATCCTCAACATCTCGGTGTTTATCGTCGTGTGCGAGGCCTTCCTCCGCATCCAGCCCCAGTTTGGCCTATGGCTGAAGATCTTCAGCATCAAGCCGAAGGTCGTGGGCGGCCGCCAAGCGGTGTGCGAAGGCGCCATGGTGGGCAAGATAGCCAATGTTACATGGCTCGAGGGCACCTTCGTAGAGACCATCAAAGGGTGGCAATCGGGGTGGTTCTATATCACCAAGCGGCGTGACCCTCAATGGGCAGCGGCCCCCGAATTCCGATCTGGCATCCCTACACGGCTCACATCTTGGAAAGAGACGGGCCTGTTGTGGGGTAATTCGGCAGAAGTGACCGGACTTCAAACCTGCATCAAGGACCTGATCGACAGGAAGGTTAAACTCGTCACCGTAGTCCAGATCATGCTCTTCCGCCGGATTCTCCCGTGTCAACGACGGGCTTTCAACTTGTGGGAGTTCGACCCGGCCCAGCACCAGACTCTGTCTCGGCTCTTCGACACAAAGTACGAGGATGCCTGGAAGGTGCTATTCAAGAGCTCCGAGGTCTCCCCTCCCGTCACCGAAGATCGCGAATTCTGCGCCAAGCGCCAAGCCAGCGCGGTGAGCTTAATTTTCCAATTACGGGGTACTTGTTCTACATAGTTTGACTCTATGCGGGATCTAAACTCCCTTACCTTTGACAGGACTGGCTAAAGAAGTCCGGGCAGGTTAGTTGTCTGGCTCCATTGCCAGAAGACCCAGCGGACGCCCGATTGACGGGGCTGCTGGTTCCGGCACCTCACGTGGTGCCGGAAAAGAAGGCCAAGAAGAAGACCACGGGGACTCGAAAGAGCTCCCGGCGCCTGGTGGTGTCGGATTCATCACCCGATAACCCCGAAGCACCCTCCGCCTCTGAGGACGAGGAGGAGGAAGAAGAAGAAGCCTCTCCCCCTCCAACAGGGGGAGGAAAGAAGAGGAAGGCCACCCCAACTGGGAAGGCCGGAGGGCCCAAGAAGGGGAAGACCCTTCTGCCGGACTACGCCTCCGATGCCGAAGATGGCGGGGAGGAATGGCCATCCAGGGTCAAGCCCCTGGCAAAATCATAAGTGTCCGGATACCCGAATAACTTATGGCGCTCCTCTATTATTCGGTATTTTCTGACGCCGAATTCAATCATGCAGTCCGCCCAAGGCTCAGCTCGGCGATTCATCGAGCAGCTCCCTGGATTCGTTGGATGTGAACAGTGCTTCACTTCCGACGGCTTCCTCCCCGCTCCCTGCGGACGACGCAGAGGTGGAGTCCCAAAAGGGATTAAACCAGGAGGAGGTGGTCCTGGAGGCGCCGCAAGGCGACCTCCCGGACTCCAGTCCCAAAGGGGGTAAAGCCCCAGAGGGATCTAAGTCCGGCTCTGGGCTGGGCACAGCTCCGGAACCATCAACGGTTCCAGAGTCCGACAGGCGGCGCCTTCGTAAGAAGGGCAAGCCTACGACGCCGACGACCTCCGTCCAACCGGAGGCGCCGGACAATTTGCTGGAGGTGCTTAAGGGCGCCTCCATTGACGAGGAACACCGCACTATTATGAGTGTGGTGATTCAGAAGGTTCAGTCGGCTAAGAGCGGGCTGAGAGAAGCCTGTACAAGCCTGTTAACAGGCTTTGAGGTATGTATTCAAAACAAATAATTTTTTTACCGCATAGACAGTAGCCCCAGATGCTCAGTTTGGCGTTCAGAAAGAAAAGCCGAGCTGAGGATCTAAAAAGATATACATAGGAGTCTAACATAAATATGTCAATATGGGGATGCAGGCTGCGCTGCTGACCTTTGCCGCACTCACTGCGAAGGTCAATGCATTGAAGGAGAGCCTCGAGCGGTCCAAGAACGAGCTCGGTCGTGCCAAGAAGCAGCTCGAGAACAAGGATGGTATATGATACCGTATGTAAATGTATATAGAAATACCTGGTTGAAAATAATGACAGGACCAACGATAATGTTGCAGGGGCCACGACCGAGGTGGCGACCCTGAAGGAGGCGGTGTCCAAGGCCGAGAACAGTGCGGCCTCGGAGTGCACCAAGCGAGAGAAGCAAGAGGCGCGGGTGGCGGAGGTGCGGCAAGAGCTCCAGGCTCTTGTGGAAAAACACGAGAGTTTGGAGCGTGACTCGAAGTCTTGAGAGTCCGAGCTCGCCTTGGCTCTTGAGGGTGCCAAAACCGCTAAGGCCGAAGCCCATAAGGCCCTCCAGGAGATCGAGGCGATAAAGAAAATAGCGGCGGGTAAGGCATTCTTTATGCAAAGCAAGCATGTAAAAGTTAATTATCTGTTACTTACCCGAATCCGGAGCTCTCCAGGAGCGTTCGCCGATCTGCCCCGTAGTGTGTCTGATGCTGCCGCATTCTACCGAGCCGAGGAGGGGAGCTCGACGGAAAAGGTGTTCTCGTCTCAATATGCTGAGGCCGAACAGCCGGTGCCCCTGAGCGACCAGCTGAAGCAGCTGGTCGAGCTCCACAAGGTGGCCGAACAGGCCATGAAGGGCCTCATAGTTCGGCTGTGGCCTAGAGAAGCCATGCCTGGGAGTTACTTTGGTCTGGTGCGGCGGCTGGTGGACGCTTGTCCATGGATTGAAGTCATCAAGCGCTCCTCCTGTATTGAAGGTGCCCGTCGGGCCCTCGCCCGTGCTAAAGTGCACTCGGGCAAGCTGGATGCTGAGAAGCTATTGATGGATGCGCCACCGCCGGGCAAGGAGTATCGCACGCCGGAGATGTATTATAAGGGCATCCTGAAGGGTGCCCGCCTTATAGCGGGTGAATTTTCCAAAGATGTAATTTTTGAGTAGACTCGCATTTGTTATCCTATACGCTGAAAACTTTGTTCATATGCGCTAAGCAACGCTTGTTAATTTAAAATATTACATTCTGTGCGGCCGTTTATTAAATCTGAGAGATGCAAGTCGTCGGCTTATACCCCCGTGCCACGAGTACTGGGGTGTTCGGGATAAACCTGAGCGCTCTTGCTCCCGTTCTTGGGTCCATCTAGGGAGGCGCTCAGCACAACGAACAAGGCCATCGGACTTATAATGCTTTATCACTCTCACTTAGCCATAGAATTCTATAATTTTAAATTTCGGCGAAGCCCCTGGTATTCGGAAGACCGAGTTCGGGGCGCTATCCACGCCTAGGCCAGATAAATCCGGCTCCTCGCTCTAAGCGGCATAAGTCTTTAGGGACTCGAAAAACCTCGCGAACAGCGACCGGTCTCTCGTACTATCATGATGGTCAGTTTTAACTTTCTCTACTAAGGTGTTAACCCAGCTCAACTGGGACACAATCGCAGTAGTTCTCCCAGCGCTACCTTAGCCAACATTGCGGAACGTAAGGTACCAAAACATGGGAGCCGGGCAAACCCAACTATTGACCCAAGACATGATTCGGAGCCGATGCATATAGTGCTATAAGTTCGGGGTGCCGCACTCGTGAGAGTGTTCGGTCTTCTCACACCATATTATGGGGTGCTTAAGCCCCTGGTGTATTGGCCGTACCAAAGTGTACGATTGGAAAATGTCATGACTAAACATATTTGTATAAAAATAGATGAATACAATAATAGATAAGAGCTATGTATTGTTTATTAAAAAAGAGCTGCTATGAAAGCAGAACGATACAAATAGTGCGATAAGCAAGGGATGGGATTATTTGACATGTCCCCCTCCAGGGGCAAGCTGCGTGAATTTAAGTAAAACGGGTATTTAGCTCGTTATAGAGACCACCTGGACATTCGACGCGGCTTGTTCTCTCCTTGGCTGTTCCATCGTGTGTTCGGCGAGTGTATTGCCGGACAGGCCTTCTGAATAGTTGGATCCTGAAAGTATAAAAAAAGAAAAGGAAACGGCAGAATAGGGAGCCCCTAAGTGCGGTTGAGCCGCATTCTGGGCATGCCGTAGTTGTGCCCCTCCCCTTATGCCCATGGTATTTTCAAAGCGTAATTATGTACGTGTGGTACCGGTATCACCATCTGGCGAGGGTTGGGGTTGGGGCTGCACTGCTATGCTTGCTTGGAACGTGCCAGCCGGCTTTGTTGGAGGTTGTTTCGGGCGCGCTTGACGTTGTCCGGACGTTTAACACCCGGATTGGAGAATTGCCTTGAGAGGCTGCTCTGTACTTCCGGCGCCAGGGCCGCTGTGTGCTCCTCCATCCGGAGAGAGCGTACAGTGTTTCCATTTACCGTAATGACTCCGTGAGGACCTGGCATCTTGAGCTTGAGATATGCGTAGTGCAGCACTGCATTGAATTTTTCAAATGCGGTTCGTCCGAGCAGGGCGTGATAGCCACTGTGGAATGGGACTATGTCGAAGATTAACTCTTCACTCCGGAAATTATCCGGGGATCCGAAGACCACTTCAAGTGTAACCGAGCCTGTACAGCTGGCTTCTACACCTGGTATGACGCCTTTAAAGGTTGTCTTTGTGGGTTTAATCCTTGACGGCTCTATACCCATTTTTCGCACTGTATACTGATAAAGCAGGTCCAGGCTGCTGCCGCCGTCCATGAGGACTCTAGTGAGGTGAAATCCGTCAATGATTGGGTCTAGGACCAATGCGGCGAATCCACCGTGACAGATGCTAGTGGGGTGGTCCCTTCGATCAAAGTGATCGGGTAGGAGGACCATGGGTTGAACTTTGGGGCGACTGGCTCCAACGCTTAGACGTCCTCGAGGGCACGCTTCCGCTCCCTTTTGGGATGTGGGTTGCGTATATCATGTTCACCGTCTGCACTTGCGGGGGTAAGCCCTTCTGTCCTCTGTTGTTCGGTGGTCGGGGCTCCTCCTCGTCATCGCTATGCAGCCCCTTGTCTCTGGTTTCGGCACTTAACTTGCCTGCCTGTTTGAACACCCAACAATCCCTGTTGGTGTGGTTAGCTAGTTGTTTGGGGGTGCCGTGTATCTGGCACGAGCGATCGAGTCTCCGGTCTAAACTGGATGTGCACGGAGGGTTTCTTTTGAATGGCTTCTTCCGCTGACCGGGTTTAGAGCCTCTGAATCCGGCATTAATTGTCGTATCCTTGGTATTGTCGCCGTTAATGCGACGCTTATGCTTGTTGCGGTGTGACCTGCCATTGTTGTCCTTGGTATCCGAATTGCCAGGGCTCTTGGTTATGTTATTGCTACGAGCTAGCCAGCTGTCTTCTCCCGCGCAAAAGCGGGTCAAGAGTGTCGTGAGGGCTGCCATAGATTTCGGCTTTTCCTGTCCAAGGTGCCGGGCAAGCCATTCGTCTCGGATGTTGTGCCTGAAGGCCGCAAGGGCCTCGGCATCCGGACAGTCGACTATTTGATTTTTCCTGGTTAGGAACTGCGTCCAGAATTGTCTGGCTGATACCTCTGGCTGCTGGATTATGTGGCTTAGGTCATTGGCGTCTGGTGGTCGCACATAAATGCCCTGGAAGTTGTCGAGGAATGCGGATTCCAGGTCCTCCCAGCAACTTATTGACTCTGCTGGCAGGCTGTTAAGCCAATGCCGAGCTGGTCCTTTAAGCTTGAGCGGGAGGTATTTGATGGCGTGTAGATCATCACCACGGGCCATGTGGATATGAACGAGATAATCCTCGATCCATACCGCGGGATCTGTTGTGCCATCGTATGATTCGATGTTTACGGGCTTAGAACCCTCTAGGATTTGATGATCCATTACTTCGTCTGTGAAGCATAGTGGGTGTGCGGCGCCCCTGTACTGGGCTATATCGCGACGTAGCTCGGATGAGCTTTGTCTATTGTATTCGGTCTGGCCGTATTTATCATATCCGGCGTGACGGTTATCGTCACGTGACGTAGGGCGCCCACGCGATCCGTAGATCGATCTTGTTTGCCTTTCCTTATCCTCCAATATGTCTTGCAGGTCTGTTGCGTTTCCCCGTGCTCTGGTGTTCTTGGAGTGGCACCGGGGTGCGGCTTGGGTTGAGGGCCGAAAGGCCTCTCTGTCGCGGCCACGGGGTGGCCGATCGGGTGCATCGTACGCTGGTGATGTAGGTTTAGTTGTTTCCTCCTCTAGTTGGGGTAGCAGCCTGCGCTTTGGGTAACTCTTGGAGGGGCGCTCGAGTTTATACTCTTCGGCCGTCAGGACTTCAGTCCATCTATCGGCTAGCAAATCTTGGTTAGCTCTAAGATGTTGCTGTTTTTTCTTGAGGCTGCTCGCCGTGGCCATAAGCCTGCGCTTGAAACGCTCTTGTTCGACGGGATCCTCTGGCACGATGAATTCGTCGTCGTCGAGGCTTGCCTCGTCTTCGGAGGGAGGCATATAATTGTCGTCCTCGACCTCCCTGTCTGCCCTCTCTCATGAGGGCTGGCTCCTTAGTCCTCCTGCGCGGAATTCTGCTGGAGGGGGTTGTCTTCGGCACTGTCCGGGGTGTTGACGTCTCCGGTGTCGGACTCGCCGTTTTTGCTTTAGCGGGATTTAGAGCGGCGCCGATGACGTCGGCGCTTGGGTTGCTTCTTGGAGGGGCCGTCCTCCGTTTTTTCATTGTCATCCCCTGCTTTGGGGGTGTCCACCATGTATATGTCGTATGACGAGGTGGACTTCCAGTGCCCTATAGGTGCTGGTTCTTGGTTGTCTCCTTTATCGGCATCCATACCGTCGATGTCTTCAGAGTCGAAGTCGAGCATGTTGGTTATATCGTCGACAATGGCTACAAAGTGGGTGGTGGGTGGGTTTCGAATTTCTTCGTCGTTCGCATCCCAACCCTGCTGACCATAGTCCGGCCACGGCTCTCCTGACAAAGAGAGAGACTTTAGTGAATTCAGGATATCGCGGAAAGGCGAGTGCTGAAAGACGTCTGCGGCTATGAACTCCATGTTGGGGAACGTAGCAGAAATTCAAAAATTTTCCTACGTGTCACCAAGATCTATCTATGGAGAGACTAGCAACGAGGGGAAGGAGAGTGCATCTACATACCCTTGTAGATCGCTAAGCGGAAGCGTTCAAGTGAACGGGGTTGATGGAGTCGTACTCGTCGTGATTCAGATCACCGATGATCCTAGTGCCGAACGGACGGCACCTCCACATTCAACACACGTACAGCTCGACGATGTCTCCCACGCCTTGATCCAGCAAGGAGAGAGGGAGAGGTTGAGGAAGACTCCATCCAGCAGCAGCACAACGGCGTGGTGGTGATGGAGGAGCGTGGCAATCCTGCAGGGCTTCGCCAAGCACCTACGGGAGAGGAGGAGGTGTCACGGGAGGGAGGGAGGCGCCAAGGGCTCAGGTATGGATGCCCTCCCTCCCCTCCACTATATATAGGGGCAGGGGAGAGGGGGGAGGCGCAGCCTTGCCCCTTCCTCCAAGGAAGGGGTGCGGCTAAGAGGGGGGAGGAGTCCATCCTCCCCAAGGCACCTCGGAGGTGCCTTCCCCCTTTAGGACTCTCCCCTTTTTCCTATATCTTGGCGCATGGGCCTCTAGGGGCTGGTGCCCTTGGCCCATGTAGGCCAAGGCGCACCCCCTACAGCCCATGTGGCCCCCCGGGGCAGGTGGCCCCACCCGGTGGGCCCCCGGGACCCTTCCGGTGGTCCCGGTACAATACCGATGACCCCGAAACTTGTCCCGATGGCCGAAACAGGACTTCCTATATATAAATCTTTACCTCCGGACCATTCCGGAACTCCTCGTGACGTCCGGGATCTCATCCGGGACTCCGAACAACATTCGGTAACCACATACAAACTTCCTTTATAACCCTAGCGTCATCGAACCTTAAGTGTGTAGACCCTACGGGTTCGGGAGACATGTAGTCATGACCGAGATGTTCTCCGGTCAATAACCAACAGCGGGATCTGGATACCCATGTTGGCTCCCACATGTTCCACGATGATCTCATCGGATGAACCACGATGTCAAGGACTCAATCAATCCCGTATACAATTCCCTTTGTCTAGCGGTATGGTACTTGCCCGAGATTCGATCGTCGGTATACCGATACCTTGTTCAATCTCGTTACCGGCAAGTCTCTTTACTCGTTCCGTAACACATCATCCCGTGATCAACCCCTTGGTCACATTGTGCACATTATGATGATGTCCTACCGAGTGGGCCCAGAGATACCTCTCCGTTTACACGGAGTGACAAAATCCCAATCTCGATTCGTGCCAACCCAACAGACACTTTCAGAGATACCCGTAGTGTACCTTTATAGCCACCCAGTTACGTTGTGACGTTTGGCACACCCAAAGCACTCCTACGGTATCCGGGAGTTGCACAATCTCATGGTCTAAGGAAATGATACTTGACATTAGAAAAGCTTTAGCATACGAACTACATGATCTTGTGCTAGGCTTAGGATTGGGTCTTGTCCATCACATCATTCTCCTAATGATGTGATCCCGTTATCAACGACATCCAATGTCCATGGTCAGGAAACCGTAACCATCTATTGATTAACGAGCTAGTCAACTAGAGGCTTACTAGGGACATGGTGTTGTCTATGTATCCACACATGTATCTGAGTTTCCTATCAATACAATTCTAGCATGGATAATAAACGATTATCATGAACAAGGAAATATAATAATAATCAATTTATTATTGCCTCTAGGGCATATTTCCAACAGTCTCCCACTTGCACTAGAGTCAATAATCTAGTTCACATCGATATGTGATTAACACTCAAGGTCACATCCCCATGTGACTAACACCCAAAGAGTTTACTAGAGTCAATAATCTAGTTCACATTTACCATGTGATTAACACTCGATGAGTTCTGGGTTTGATCATGTTATGCTTGTGAGAGAGGTTATAGTCAACGGGTCTGAACCTTTCAGATCCGTGTGTGCTTTACAAATCTCTATGTCATCTCCTAGATGCAGCTACCACGTTCTATTTGGAGCTATTCCAAATAACTGTTCTACTTGGAGCTATTCTAAATTGTTGCTCCATTATACGTATCCGGTATCTCTACTCAGAGCTATCCGGATAGGTGTTAAGCTTGCATCGACGTAACCCTTTACGACGAACTCTTTTACCACCTCCATAATTGAGAAAATTCCTTAGTCCACTAGTTACTAAGGATAACTTTGACCGCTGTCCTGTGATCCATTCTTGGATCACTCTTGTACCCCTTGACTGACTCATGGTAAAGCACACTTCAGGTGCGGTACACAGCATAGCATACTGTAGAGCCTATGTCTTAAGCATAGGGGACGACCTTCGTTCCTTTCTCTCTATTCTGCCATGGTCGAGCTTTAAGTCTTAACTTCATACCTTACAACTCAGGCAAGAACTCCTTCTTTGACTGATCCATCTTGAACACCTTCAAGATCACGTCAAGGCATGTGCTCATTTGAAAGTACTATTAAGCGTTTTGATCTATCCTTATAGATCTTGATGCTCAATGTTCAAGTAGCTTAATCCAGGTTTTCCATTGAAAACACTTTCCAAATAACCCTATATGCTTTCCAGAAATTCTACGTCATTTCTGATCATTAATATGTCAACAACATATACTCATCAGAAATTCTATAGTGCTCCCACTCACTTCTTTGGAAATACAAGTTTCTCATAAACTTTGTATACACCCAAAATCTTTGATCATCATCAAAGCATACATTCCAACTCCGAGATGCTCACTCCAGTCCTCAGAAGGATTGCTGGAGCTTTGCATACTTATTAGCATATTTCAGGATAGACAAAACCTTCCGGTTGTATCACATACAACCTTTCCTCAAGAATCGTCGAGGAAACAATGTTTTGACATCCTATCTGCAAGATTTCATAAATAATGCAGTAATTGCTAATATAATTCCAACAGACTCTTAGCATCGCTACGAGTGAGAAAGTCTCATCGTAGTCAACTCCTTGAACTTGTCGAAAAACATCTTAACGACAAGTCGAGCTTTCTCAATGGTGACACTTACCATCATTGTCTGTCTTCCTTTCAAAATCCATATGTACCTAACAGCCTTACGACCATCAAGTAGTTCTTCCAAAGTCTACACTTTGTTTTCATACATGGATCCTCTCTCGGGTTTTATGGCCTTGAGCCATTTATCGGAATCCGGGCCCACCATCGCTTCTCCATAGCTCGTAGGTTCATTGTTGTCTAGCAACATGACTTCCAAGACAGGATTACGTACCACTCTGAAGTAGTACGCATCCTTGTCATCCCACGAGGTTTGGTAGTGACTCGATCCGAAGTTTCATGATCACTATCATAAGCTTCCACTTCAGTTGGTGTACGTGCCACAGGAACAACTTCCTGTGCCCTGCTACACACTTGTTGAAGTGACGGTTCAATAACCTCATCAAGTCTCCACCATCCTCCCACTCAACTTTTCGAGAGAAACCTTTCCTCGAAAAAGGACCCGATTCAAGAAACAATCCCTATTGCTTTCGGATCTGAATTAGGAGGTATACCCAACTGTTTTTGGGTGTCCTATGAAGATGCATTTTATCTGCTTTGGGTTCGAGCTTATCAACCTGAAACCTTTTCACATAAGCGTCGCAGCCCCAAACTTTCAAGAAACGGCAACTTAGGTTTCTCCAAACCATAGTTCATACGGTGTCGTCTCAACGAAATTATGTGGTGCCCTATTTAAAGTGAATGTGGTTGTCTCTAATGCCTAACCCATGAACGATAGTGGTAACTCGATAAGAGACATCATGGTATGCACCATATCCAATAGGGTGCAACTATGACGTTTGGACACACCATCACACTATGGTGTTCCAGGCTGTATCAGTTGTGAAACAATTTCCACAATGTCTTAATTCTGTGCCAAACTCGTGATTCAGATATTCATCTCTATGATCATATCATAGATCTTTTATCCTCTTGTCACGACGATCTTTCAACTTCACACTGAAATTACTTGAACCTTTCAATAATTCAGACTCGTGATTCATCAAGTAAATATACTCAACATCTACTCGAATCATCTGTGAAGTAAGAACATAACGATATTCACTGCATGCCTCAGCACTCATTGGACTGCACACATCAAAATGTGTTACTTCCAACAAGTTGCTATCTTGTTCCATCTTACTGAAAACGAGGCTTTTCAGTCATCTTGCCCATGTGGTATGATTTGCATGTCCCAAGTGATTCAAAATCAAGTGAGTCAAAACGGTCCATTTGCATGGAGTTTCTTCATGCATATACACCAATAGACATGGTTCGCATGTCTCAAACTTTTCAAAAACGAGTGAGCCCAAAGATCCATCAATATGGAGCTTCTTCATGCGTTTTATACCGATATGACTTACGTGGCAGTGCCACAAGTAGGTGGTACTATCATTACTATCTTTTGGCATGAACATGTGTATCACTACGATCGAGATTTAATAAACCATTCATTTTAGGTGTAAGACCATTGAAGGTATTATTCAAATAAACAGAGTAACCATTATTCTCCTTAAATGAATAACCGTATTGCGATAGACGTAATCCAATCATGTCTATGCTCAACGCAAACACCAAATAACAATTATTTAGGTTTAACACCAATCTCTTTGGTAGAGGGAGCGTGCGATGCTTGATCATATCAAGCTTGGAAAAACTTCCAACACATATCGTCAGCTCACCTTTAGCTAGTCTCCGTTTATTCCGTAGCCTTTTGTTTCGAGTTACTAACACTTAGCAACCGAACCGGTATCTAATACCCTGGTGCTACTAGGAGTACTAGCAAAGTACACATTAACACAATGTATATCCAATATACTTCTATCGACCTTGCCAGCCTTCTTATCTACCAAGTATCTAGGGTAATTCTGCTCTAGTGGTTGTTCCCCTTATTACAGAAGCACTTAGTCTCGGGTTTGGGTTTTACCTTGGGTTTCTTCACTAGAGCAGCAGCTGATTTGCCGTTTCATGAAGTATCCCTTCTTGCCCTTGCCCTTCTTGAAACTAGTGGTTTCACCAACCATCAACAATTGATGCTCCTTCTTGATTTCTACTTTCGCGGTGTCAAACATCGCGAATACCTCAAGGATCATCATATCTATCCCTGATATGTTATAGTTCATCACGAAGCTCTAACAGCTTGGTGGCAATGACTTTGGAGAACCATCACTGTCTTATCTGGAAGATCAACTCCCACTCGATTCAAATGATTGTTGTACTCAGACAATCTGAGCACAAGCTCAACAATTGAGCTTTTCTCCTTAGTTTGCAGGTTAAGAAAGTCATCGGAGGTCTTATACCTCTTGACATGGGCACGAGCCTGAAATCCCAATTTCAGCCCTCAAAACATCTCATATGTTTCGCGATGTTTCAAAAACGTCTTTGGTGCCTCAACTCTAAACCGTTTAACTGAACTATCACGTAGTTATCAAAACGTGTATGTCAGATGTTCGCAACAACCACAGACAACGTTCGAGGTTCAGCACACTGAGCGGTGCATTAAGGACATAAGCCTTCTATGAAGCAATGAGGACAATCCTCAGTTTACGGACCTAGTCCGCATAATTGCTACTATCAACTTTCAACTAATTTTTCTCTAGGAACATATCTAAACAGTAGAACTATAGCGTGAGCTACGACATAATTTGCAAAAACCTTTTGACTATGTTCAGGATAATTAAGTTCATCTTATGAACTCCCACTCAGATAGACATCCCTCTAGTCATCTAAGTGATTACATGATCCGAGTCAAACTAGGCCGTGTCCGATCATCACGTGAGACGGACTAGTCATCATCGGTGAACATCTTCATGTTGATCGTATCTTCTATACGACTCATGTTCGACCTTTCGGTCTCCGTGTTCCGAGGCCATGTCTGTACATGCTAGGCTCGTCAAGTTAACCCTAAGTGTTTCGCGTGTGTAAATCTGTCTTACACCCGTTGTATGTGAACGTTAGAATCTAACACCCGATCATCACGTGGTGCTTCGAAACACGAACTGTCGCAACGGTGCACAGTTAGGGGAGAACACTTCTTGAAATTGTTGTAAGGGATCATCTTATTTACTACCGTCGTTCTAAGCAAATAAGATGTATAAACATGATAAACATCACATGCAATCAAATAGTGACATGATATGGCCATCATCACTTTGCTCCTTTTGATCTCCATCTTCGGGGCTCCATGATCATCATCGTCACCGGCATGACACCATGATCTCCATCATCATGATCTCCATCATCGTGTCTTCATGAAGTTGCCTCGCCAACTATTACTTCTACTACTATGGCTAACGGTTAGCAATAAAGTAAAGTAATTACATGACGTTTAAGTTGACACGCAGGTCACAAATAAATAAAGACAACTCCTATGGCTCCTGCCGGTTGTCATACTCATCGACATGCAAGTCGTGATTCCTATTACAAGAACATGATCAATCTCATACATCACATATATCATTCATCACATCCTTTTTGGCCATATCACATCACATAGCATACCCTGCAAAAACAAGTTAGACGTCCTCTAATTGTTGTTTGCATGTTTTACGTGGCTGCTATGGGTTTCTAGCAAGAACGTTTCTTACCTACGCATGAACCACAACGTGATATGCCAATTGCTATTTACCCTTCATAAGGACCCTTTTCATCGAATCCGATCCGACTAAAGTGGGAGAGACAGACACCCGCCAGCCACCTTATGCAACTAGTGCATGTTTGTCGGTGGAACCGGTCTCACGTAAGCGTACGTGTAAGGTTGGTCCGGGCCGCTTCATCCCACGATGCCGCCGAATCAAGATAAGACTAGTAACGGCAAGCATATTGAACAATATCGACGCCCACAACTACTTTGTGTTCTACTCGTGCAAAGAATCTACGCAATAGACCTAGCTCATGATGCCACTGTTGGGGAACGTAGCAGAAATTCAAAATTTTCCTACGTGTCACCAAGATCTATCTATGGAGAGACTAGCAACGAGGGGAAGGAGAGTGCATCTACATACCCTTGTAGATCGCTAAGCGGAAGCGTTCAAGTGAACGGGGTTGATGGAGTCGTACTCGTCGTGATTCAGATCACCGATGATCCTAGTGCCGAACGGACGGCACCTCCGCGTTCAACACACGTACAGCTCGACGATGTCTCCCACGCCTTGATCCAGCAAGGAGAGAGGGAGAGGTTGAGGAAGACTCCATCCAGCAGCAGCACAACGGCGTGGTGGTGATGGAGGAGCGTGGCAATCCTGCAGGGCTTCGCCAAGCACCTACGGGAGAGGAGGAGGTGTCACGGGAGGGAGGGAGGCGCCAAGGGCTCAGGTATGGATGCCCTCCCTCCCCTCCACTATATATAGGGGCAGGGGAGAGGGGGGAGGCGCAGCCTTGCCCCTTCCTCCAAGGAAGGGGTGCGGCTAAGAGGGGGGGAGGAGTCCATCCTCCCCAAGGCACCTCGGAGGTGCCTTCCCCCTTTAGGACTCTCCCCTTTTTCCTATATCTTGGCGCATGGGCCTCTAGGGGCTGGTGCCCTTGGCCCATGTAGGCCAAGGCGCACCCCCTACAGCCCATGTGGCCCCCCGGGGCAGGTGGCCCCACCCGGTGGGCCCCCGGGACCCTTCCGGTGGTCCCGGTACAATACCGATGACCCCGAAACTTGTCCCGATGGCCGAAACAGGACTTCCTATATATAAATCTTTACCTCCGGACCATTCCGGAACTCCTCGTGACGTCCGGGATCTCATCCGGGACTCCGAACAACATTCGGTAACCACATACAAACTTCCTTTATAACCCTAGCGTCATCGAACCTTAAGTGTGTAGACCCTACGGGTTCGGGAGACATGTAGTCATGACCGAGATGTTCTCCGGTCAATAACCAACAGCGGGATCTGGATACCCATGTTGGCTCCCACATGTTCCACGATGATCTCATCGGATGAACCACGATGTCAAGGACTCAATCAATCCCGTATACAATTCCCTTTGTCTAGCGGTATGGTACTTGCCCGAGATTCGATCGTCGGTATACCGATACCTTGTTCAATCTCGTTACCGGCAAGTCTCTTTACTCGTTCCGTAACACATCATCCCGTGATCAACCCCTTGGTCACATTGTGCACATTATGATGATGTCCTACCGAGTGGGCCCAGAGATACCTCTCCGTTTACACGGAGTGACAAAATCCCAATCTCGATTCGTGCCAACCCAACAGACACTTTCAGAGATACCCGTAGTGTACCTTTATAGCCACCCAGTTACGTTGTGACGTTTGGCACACCCAAAGCACTCCTACGGTATCCGGGAGTTGCACAATCTCATGGTCTAAGGAAATGATACTTGACATTAGAAAAGCTTTAGCATACGAACTACATGATCTTGTGCTAGGCTTAGGATTGGGTCTTGTCCATCACATCATTCTCCTAATGATGTGATCCCGTTATCAACGACATCCAATGTCCATGGTCAGGAAACCGTAACCATCTATTGATTAATGAGCTAGTCAACTAGAGGCTCACTAGGGACATGGTGTTGTCTATGTATCCACACATGTATCTGAGTTTCCTATCAATACACTTCTAGCAGGGATAATAAACGATTATCATGAACAAGGAAATATAATAATAATCAATTTATTATTGCCTCTAGGGCATATTTCCAACACTCCATGATCGGAGCCCAATTGGGTTCGATTGGAAGGGGTGCGGGAGGTTTGGAGTCCGGACAGGAGTCCGGCACCTCGGAGTCACTGGCCTTGCAAATGACTAAACCAGTGTTCGGCTCTATCGCTGTAGAGATTGCGGCTACTGGGGCGGTGTCCAACTGTCCGTCCCCGACTAGCACAGTCGGCTTTGAGCTAATGGTCGGAGCGGACACCTGAGCGGCACTGTGGGTGCTGTTCGGTGGCAGAGCTAGATCATGCCCATCATGACAGTGCGGCGCGCTCGGCCGTGGATCGAATCCGTCGAAGATAAAGTCCCCGCAGATGTGGGCCGTGTAGTTTAAGCTTCCAAACCTGACCTGATGGCCAGGGGTGTAGCTTTCGATCTGCTCTAGATGGCCATGCGAATTGGCCCGCAGTGCGAAGCCGCCGAATATGAAGGTCTGTCTGGGGAGAAAAGTCTCACCCTGGACCGCGTCGTGGTTGATGATCGAAGAAGCCATCGGGCCTAAAGATGACGACACAGAGGAACTCTCAATGAAAGCACCAATGTCGGTGTCAAAACCGGCGGATCTCGGGTAGGGGTCCCGAACTGTGCGTCTAGGCGGATGGTAACAGGAGACAAGGGACACAATGTTTTTACCCAGGTTCGGGCCCTCTCGGTGGAGGTAAAACCCTACTCCTGCTTGATTAATATTGATGATATGGGTAGTACAAGAGTTGATCTAGCACGAGATCAGAGAGGCTAAACCCTAGAAGCTAGCCTATGGTATGATTGTTGTTTGTCCTACGGACTAAAACTCTCCGGTTTATATAGACACCGGAGAGGGCTAGGGTTACACTGAGTCGGTTACAATGGGAGGAGATCTTCATATCGTACCGCCAAGCTTGCCTTCCATGCCAAGGAATGTCCGATCCGGACACGGGGTGACGTCTTCAATCTTGTATCTTCATAGTCCGGGAGTCCGGCCAAACGTCATAGTCCGGCCATCCGAACACCCCCTAATCCAGGACTCCCTCACAACCCAACAAACACCTTCAGAGACACCTGTAGAGCATATTTATAATCACCCTGTTATGTTGTGATGTTTGATAGCACACAAGTTGTTCCTCCAGTATTCAGGAGTTGCATAATCTCATAGTCAGAGGAACATGTATAAGTCATGAAGAAAGCAATAGCAATAAAATGCAACGACCATTATGCTAAGCTAATGAATGGGTCTTGTCCATCACATCATTCTATAATGATGTGATACCGTTCATCAAATGGCAACACATCTATGCTCAGCAAACATAACCATTTTTGATTAACGAGCTAGTCAAGTAGAGGCAAACTAGGGACACTTTGTTTTGTCTATGTATTCACACATGTAATAAGTTTCCTGTTAATACAGTTCTAGCATGAATAATAAACATTTATCATGATATAAGGAAATATAAATAACAACTTTATTATTGCCTCTAGGGCATATTTCCTTCAGTCTCCCGCATGTACTAGAGTCAATAATCTAGATTACATAGTAATGATTCAAACACCCAAGGAGTCTTGGTGCTGATCATGTTTTGCTCGTGGAAGAGGCTTAGTCAACGGGTCTGCAACATTCAGATCCGTATGTATCTTGCAAATCTCTATGTCTCCCTCCTTAACTTGATCGCGGAAGGAATTGAGGCGTCTCTTGATGTGTTTGGTTCTCTTGTGAAATCAAGTTCCTTTACCAAGGCAATTGCTCCATTATTGCCACAAAAGATTTTCGTTGAACCCGATGCACTAGGTATTACACCTAGATCGGATATGAACTCCTTCATCCAGACTCCTTCATTTGCTGCTTCCAAAGCAGCTATGTACTCCGCTTCACACGTAGATCCCGCCACGACGCTCTACTTCGAATTGCACCTACTGACACCTCCACCATTCAATATAAATACGTATCCGGTTTGTGACTTAGAGTCATCCGGATCAGTGTCAAAGCTTGCATCGACGTAACCATTTACGGCAAGCTCTTGGTCACCTCCACAAACCAGAGACATATCCATAGTCCTTTTCAGGTATTTTAGGATGTTCTTGACCGTTGTCCAGTGATCCACTCCTGGATTTCTTTGGTACCTCCCTGCTAAACTTATAGCAAGGCACAATTTGGTCTGGTACACAACACTGCATACATATTACCTATGGCAGAGGCATAGGGAATGACTTTCGTTTTCTCTCTATCTTCTACAGTGGTCGGGCATTGAGTCTGACTCAAATTCACACCTTTTAACACAGGCAAGAACCCTTTCTTTGACTAATCCATTTTGAACTTCTTCAAAACTTTATCAAGGTATGTGCTTTGTGAAAGTCCAATTAAGCGTCTTGATCTATCTCTATAGATCTTGATGCCCGATATATAAGCAGCTTCACCGAGGTCCTTCATTGAAAAATTCTTTTTCAAGTATCCTTTTATGCTATCCAGAAATTCTGTATTATTTTCAATCAACAATATGTCATCCACATATAATATTATAAATGCTACAGATCTCCCACTCACTTTCTTGTAAATACAGGATTCTCCGAAAGTCTGTATAAAACCATATGCTTTGATCACATTATCAAAGCGTATATTCCAACTCCGAGAGGCTTGCACCAGTCCATAAATGGATCGCTGGAGCTTGCACACTTTGTTAGCACCTTTTGTATTGACAAAACCTTCTGGTTGCATCATAAACAACTCTTCTTTAAGAAATCCATTGAGGAATGCAGTTTTGACATCCATTTGCCAAATTTCATAATCATAAAATGAGGCAATTGCTAACATGATTCGGACAGACTTAAGCATCGCTACGGGTGAGAAGGTCTCATCGTAGTTAACTCCTTGAACTTGTCGAAAACCTTTCGCAACAAGTCAAGCTTTGTAGACAGTAACATTACCATCAACGTCAATCTTGTTCTTGAAGATCCATTTATTTTCCATGGCTTGCCGATCATCGGGAAAGTCCACGAAAGTCCACACTTTGTTCTCATACATGGATCCCGTCTCAGATTTCATGGCCTCAAGCTATTTCGCGGAATGTGGGCTCATCATCGCTTCCTCATAGTTTGTAGGTTCATCATGGTCTAGTAACATGACTTCCAGAATAGGATTACGATACCACTCTAGTGTGGACCGTACTCTGGTTGATCTATGAGCTTCGGTAGTAACTTGATCTGATGTTTCATGATCATCATCATTAGCTTCCTCACTAATTTGTGTAGGAATCACTGGAACTGATTTTTGTGGTAAACTACTTTCCAATTCCGGAGAAGGTACAATTACATCATCAAGTTCTACTTTCCTCCCACTCACTTCTTTTGAGAGAAATTCCTTCTCTAGAAAGGATCCATTCTTAGCAATATATTATCTTGCCTTCGGATCTGTGATAGAAGGTGTACCCATGAATATTTTTCTGTATCTTTGGTGAACATGTCGGCAAGTTGATCCTTCGAGGAGATATACTTGATCTGTAGTAGCTTCTGTGCAACATGTTCCCTCACAAAATAATAGTCAATTTCAATGTGTTTGGTTCGTGCATGGAACACCGGGTTTGTCAAAAGAAACGTAGCACTGATGTTTTCACACCAAAGAACTGGAGGATGTGACTGGGAGATTCCCAGCTCTCAAAGTAAAGACTCGATCCAGATAAGCTCAGCAGTCGCATTGGCAACTACTTTGTACTCGGCTTCTGTGCTACTGCGAGAAACAGTGGCTTGCTTGCGTGCACTCCAGGCGATCAAATTAAGACCCAAGAATACAACATATCCCCCCGTGGATCGCCTGTCATCTAGACACCCAGCCCCATCAGCATCTGAAAATGCAGATTGAACGGCAGAGGAACTAGGTCGCAGATGAAGACCATATGAGACAGTGAGACGCACATAACGAAGAATGCACTTCATAGCAGACCAGTGCACATCCGTAGGAGAATGAAGATACTGACATACCCTGTTAACCGCAAAGGAAAGATCAGGGCGTGTGATAGTCAGATACTGCAAACCACCAACAATACTCCGATACTCCATTACATCCGTAGGAGACAGAATAGTACCAGCAGTAGCCGAGAGCTTGTCAGTGAAGGACATAGGTGTGGGGGATGGCTTACACTTGAGCATACCAGCACGGCGCAAGAGGTCAAGAGAGTACTTCTTCTGGGTGAGAGCTAAGCTGCCACGAGACTGATGCGCAACTTCAATGCCTAGGAAGAAGTGTAGCTGTCCCAAATCTTTAACTGCAAAATCTCTGCCAAGTGCAGTCACAAGAGCATCAGCAGCCGTTGCAGAGGAGCTGACCAGAATAATGTCATCCACGTACACAAGCAAATACACGGTCACACTGGGCGCTAAAATAAGAACAACGAGTTGTTAGCTGTCAATGGAACAAAGCCATGAGTACGAAGAGCCGAAGCAAGGCGAGCATGCCAGGCACGAGGCGCCTGTTTCAGTCCATAGAGAGCCTTCGTCGGACGACAGAGATGATGAGGCTGAGCATGATCAACAAACCCTAGTGGCTGCCACATGTAAACCTCCTCGTCAAGCAGCCCGTGGAGAAAAGCATTCAACACATCAAGCTGTCCAAGAGACCAACCACGAGAGACTGCAAGAGACAGGAGAAGCCGAATAGTTGTAGGCTTGACAACCGGGCGGAATGTATCATCATAGTCCAGACCCTGACGCTGTTTAAACCCTCTAGCCACAAGACGCGCCTTGTAGCGCTCAATAGATCCGTCCGCATGTCTCTTGACTTTGAAAACCCAATTCGAATCAATGATGTTGACTTGAGGCGGAGGGGGAACTAGTGTCCGTGTCTCATTATGCATAAGGGCGTGGTACTCTTCCTCCATAGCAGCCCGCCAGTGAGGGATACTCATAGCGGCCTCATAGTTGCGTGGTTCAGCAGTGGGATCTGCAATAGCATTAGCAAGACAAGCAGCCAAGTATGTGACAGTACCATCATGACACTGCTTGGGTTAAAAAATACCGCTGCAGCTGCGAGTATGCGGACGTTGTGGTGCAACGGGAACAGGAGCAGGCGGCACTAATTCTGGAGATGAGGACGACGGCAGGTCGGGCGACGGGGGCCCAGTCGAGGGCTCAGGCGAGTGCCCAGGTGAGAGCTCAGGCGAGGAGACGATAGGCCCAGCCGACCCAGGTGAGAGGGGCGGCAGGGACATATGAGCAGGCGACGTAGGCGATGACGGAGGCGAGGCCGGGCATGGAGGCGGTGACGAGGACCGCTCGAGCCGGTCAAATGAAACCGTCAGAGACATGGGCCACGCCTCGGCTGACACCGGCCCTGGTACGGAGGCCATTGCCGGTCGAGTTGCATGTGCGGGCGTAGTTCCAGAGACGGGGTCGAAGACGGCAGGAGGTGCATGCACGGGCACCGGCCGATCGACGTGCGTCACATGAGTTGCATCAGGAAGTAGTTCCTGGCGAGCACCACGTCCAATACCTGCACCATGATTAGGTAACAACACAGGCGAATATGCAACATCTTCAAATTGGCCAAGCATAATAGGAGATGAATGCATAGATGGAGGTATGGTGGGTTGCGGCGGCATGGCGGAAAAGGGGAAGACGTTCTCATCAAAGACAACATCACGGGATATGTAGACATGATTTTTTGGCACATGAAGGCACTTGTAGCCTTTATGACGAGAACTATAACCCAGAAACACACATTTCTTTGAACGAAATTCATGCTTTCTATGATTATATGGACGAAGATGGGGCTAACAGTCACACCCGAACACCTTAAAGAGGGTATAGTCAGGAGTTTCATGTAGAAGAAGCTCAATAGGAGTTTTCATATTAAGGACACGCGTAAGTAGTCTATTAATAAGAAAACATGCTGTAGCAAAAGCATCACTCCAAAAACGAAAGGGTACAGAGGCGTGAGCCAGGAGTGTGAGTCCGATCTCAACTACATGTCGATGCTTGCGCTCAATAGTGCCGTTCTGCTGATGTGTATGAGGACATGATAAACGATGAGAGATCCAAAGCTTATTAAAGAAAGTGTTGAGGTTGCGATATTCGCCCCCCCAATCGGACTGAACATAGATAATCTTATGCTTGAGAAGTCGTTCTACATGCACTTGAAACTGAATCAATATATCAAACACATCAGATTTGCGCTTAAAAAGATAAAGCCAGGTAAAGCGACTATAGGCATCAATAAAGCTAAGATAATAGTTGTGACCACTCACAGACGTTTGAGCGGGACCTCACACATCAGAAAACACAAGTTCAAGAGGACTTGTTACTGCACGTGTAGAGGAAACAAATGGTAACTGATGACTCTTGCCTTGTTGACAGGCATCACACACGGACATCTCCTTATTGCTAGACTCGATAGGCAGCTCATGACGATGAAGAATATGGCGAACTATGGGAGTGGCAGGGTGACCAAGGCGAGAGTGCCACTGAGACGACGACACACAAACACCACTGAAGACGCGCAGGGCGGATTGATCCTCCAAGCGGTATAAGCCATTGCTCAGGCGACCACTAAGCAAAATTTCCCAGGTGGCTCGGTCCTTAAAAAAAATATCAAAAGGGTGAAATTCACATAGGACATTGTTATCAAGAGTGAGCTTTGGAATAGATAACAGATTAAGAGTCACCGAGGGGACCCGTAAAATATTACAAAGATGAAGCTGCCTAGATGGATGACTAGTTAAGAGAGATGCTTGACCAATGTGAGAGATGGGCATACCTACACCGTTGGCGGTGTGAACCTTATCGTGACCGTAGTATGGCTGGTGAGTGGACAGCTTGGCAACACGATGCCCAGAAGGCCGCTGGCTGGTCGGCGATGGTGGTGACGGAGCGGCAAGCTTCGATGCGCTGCTCGGTGAAGAGTAGGCGGGAGAAGAGCTTGTGCGAAGGGAGCGACGGCTTGGTGTTGTGGACGGCCTCAGCAAGGTTGTCGTACTCGGCATGGAGACCCTTGTTAACGTAGCTGGCGAACTCCTCATCACTCAGCGGTCGACCAATAGAGGTCAATGTATCCGCCAAGACCTTGATCTTGTTGAAGTATGTTGTGACAGATGAGTCCAGTTTCTTGATGTCATCAAGCTTGTTGCGAAGAGCCATTGAGTGGGCGGTGGAGGTCTGGGAAAACACATGCTCCAGAGTCGTCCACGCATCCAAGGAGGAGGAAGCAAAGAGGCAAAGGCCGGCGACCCCGTCTCCTAGGGAACCCTGGATGGCGGAGAGGATCGCTCGGTCTTGCTGCACCCACACATGGTGCGCTGGGTTGATGGCCGGGCCACGGACAGTGTGGATAACCTGCGGCGGACACGGCATGGAACCATCAACATAGCCAGGGAGGGAGAGGTTGCGGAGCAGCAGTAGAACCTTGGCGCGCCAAAACAGATAATTGTCCGGCGTGAGGCGAGTGGTGATCAGGTTGTCGTCGTGAAACGGCCCGGAGATCATGGCGGCATCGGTGGTAGCACAAGCGGACACCACAGGAGCTGCAGGTGCCACACCCGTGGGTGGGTCATTGGAGGCCCTGAAGGCTGCCGGAAGGATGGCGAGTGTCGGGGAAGAACCATCTATGGCCGCGGGTGGCGCCATCATCGCGGCGGTGGAGACCGCCATCGTCGACGTCGCGGGAGATGGCGGGGTCGGGGCCGAGAACATCGAGCCAAAGGCGGTAGTGCTGAAGAATTGGGTCCTCGGGGACGCACCAACGTGGGCGGGGAGATTGAGAATGGCGGCCAGCAACGCGGGGAGGGACCCGGAGCTGGCGGAAGCGGTCATGGCAGCGACGGCGACGGCGGCCCTAGGTTTGGGGCACGACGGCGGCGGATGAGGTGGAGTAGGACCTAGGGCTAGGCTGATACCATGTTAAACATAGGATTTGGGGGAAGTGGCTCAACCCTCTATGGGTGGCCTATCACATATATTTATAAGGTTACACAATATAGAGATTACACAGTTGGGCTACGTTACAAAGTCTAACATGCTGGTGCCCATATTGCTTCTTCAATGTTGGATGGTGTCAACCGCGCGGCTTCGACGGGCGTGCTCGGGTCACACCCCCGGATAAATTCCTCGCGCATTCACGTCACACCGGTCGCCACCCTGCATCTCATGGCACACATACCGGCTCCCGCAGCCGGTGTGACCTTCATCGCGATTGGAACTTCACCGCGCACTACACCGGCTGCACGCCCCACGCACCGTTCAATCCAACGGCATGCAAGTGTTCCACGCGCGCCGTTCCAAGATTGGCAGTTGGAGTGGCTTGCACGCAGATTATGACATCCACGATGTAGCTGACCCCTCCTATTTACCCCCAAGGTGTTTGCTCTAACTTGGTATGATGATGTTTGTCAAGTCATGCATATGTTGCCTTGCAGTGCCTACTTTCGACAGGATATATGTCTTATGCTTAGTTTAGACATGTTCTGTAATGCCACCTGTTTAGTTTCTATATCATATATGGGAATCATGCAGTCTCATCTCTTTTAGCCAGCCATAATATATGTGAAATATGCAATGCCATCCTGGTTAACCAGGCATGATATATTTGAATGATATATTGCGTATACTTTTCTTCATTGCATTTCCATTTGTCAAAAATGTTTGTACAATAAACTACTCTTTCTGTGAATCAGCCATTTGAGTGGGTAATGGGAAAATCTGGAGTGAAAACAAGGTTTTCACAGAACACAGTGCTACCTGTCGAAGTGGAACTCTTGCTGGGTCCAGATAGCTCCTCAGAGATGGATTCAGAGATAGATGACCAGTTCTATTCCCCGACCGAGGTGTATGCTCTAACTTGGCATATGGTGTCTTGCATTGATAGTTTAGACATCATATAGACAATATTGAACACCATGTTCTTAGTTCCGACATCATATATGCGAATGCCCTCCGCTTAACATATAAATCACATATATGCATTAAATCATGCGATCCTAATTACTTAGATAACATGTATGTGAATTATGTCATGCAAATTTGTTTACTAAAGACATCATATAATTATCTCATGCCATCATGTTTAGTTAGTAATCATATCTTTGAATTATGTCATGCTATGTTATCCAGTTTAGATAGACATCATATATGTGAAATTATGTCATGCTATCATTTTTAGTTAAACAAAATAGATGTCAACTATTTCATACCCTCTTTTTTCCACACTACCTATTGCATCTGTCTCTCATACAATGTTTGTACATTCAACTATGTTTCCTGTTAATCACCCATTTGAATTGTTGCGGTGATGGCAGTATCTAGCGGAGTAAAAACACGGTCTTCAAATAAAACAATGCTACCTCTTGGTGGAGATAGCACCCCGGTTGTACATGCACGAGAACCAGCCCTACCACACATAACCCAGACTCTCGCAGATTGTACCCCTACTGCAATGGACAGACCAAATTCACCCAATCTAACCCCAACCCCAACATATAGTAACCTAGTTCCTGTTGACACCGCACCATCTCCACCACAGAGCTCCCAAACAAGAGCAGTTAGTAAGGCAAATCCAATGCCCAAAGCGCCAGTACTACCACGGTGAACCGCAACTCCACCAGTTAGTACACATATTCCTGTGGACGAAGCACAACCATCCATTCTTAGTTTAGCATCTATCGCATTTGATTTTGTTAAATCCTATGTGTGTATCTTCCCATCATGGAAATATTATACTAAAGATAAAGATAAATGCCAGTTGCAGGTTTTTGTCCAGGAGTTATGTGTAAGTAATGTTATTCATGGCAATTACTTTGCTTTGTCACATACATTCTACCTCCATGATGGTTATAATACAACAAATTTTCCCATTTTTCTCTATAGAGAAGGACCGATTTGGAAACTCAGGATGAGGTAACTTGTGCTAATACCTCTGCTATCTTCAAGAATGCTTGGTGGTAGTATTGGAATTACCTGAAGAAAACGTACTTCACTGGCAAAGAAACTCATCAAATTCCCTTACGTTCTCCTAAAAAACTTTTACTGGACAATGACTGGGAACGCCTTGTTCTGTACTGGTCTTGAACCGAGAATGTGGTAAGGTCTGTGAGCTCATTTTTTATTTTGAAATACTATATGCCTGCGTCTTACTATGCTCTGTTCATGTAGAATAAGTGCTTAATCCTTGAGAACACCGTTTCTGTTTAAGATTCCATTGCTATCGTGCATACTGCTTTGCTCTTGGATCACTGTATTTACTCATACAAAGTTATTTTTAAATTGAGGGATCCAATCGAAACTCCAATGGCACAACATGTATGTTTACGCATGTTTCTTTAACAAGTTTGCTCTTATAAATAGCTCTGTTTATTTCAATTTCAATTGTGTATACAGTTGACTTCTCATATCATGCACATTACTAGAATCACAACAGATCCAGTAGTGTTGTTGTACATGTAGACACATGGTACCCATCTGAAATATTGTTTTGCCGTGTAGTTTCCCATGCTTTGTATTCTTTCAATGCTGCTTTGTCTTGAACTGATATGATTTGAACCATGTCTCTATTTTGATTTGGCAAGACAATGCAGTCACCACACGAAATAGATATATGTTTGCTTGATACTTTTATTATGTACTACTTGGCAATAAAAGACTTGGTAGATTAATCATGTCCACCTTACTAATGAACTGGTTCACCACATGCTAAACCTGTTATGTGTCTGCTTGTTTCTTCTTTTAGAATGCTGACAGAATATTGGGGAAGAGTGCCTTATTAAACAATGGTAAAGGAAGATGCAGATAAGATTCAAGATAGTGAGACATCCTTGTTGGTCTCCAACAAAGCTGATAAAACAACTAAGGAATGTTGGAAATATGCCCTAGAGGCAATAATAAAATGGTTATTATTGTATTTCCTTGTTCATGATAATTGTCTATTATTGATGCTATAATTGTATTGACCGGAAACCGCAATACATGTGTGAGTACATATACCACAACATGTCCCTAGTGAGCAAATCTCATTGTATTCAACACCTTGAACTTGTTGAAAAACCTTTCACAACAAGTCGAGCTTTGTAGATAGTAACACTACTATCAGTGTCCGTCTTCCTCTTTAAGATCCATTTATTTTCTATGGCTTGCCGATCATCGGGCAAGTCAATCAAAGTCCACACTTTGTTTTCATACATGGATCCCATCTCAGATTTCATGGCCTCCAGCCATTTCGCAGAATCTGGGCTCATCATCGCTTCCTCATAGTTCGTAGGTTCATCATGATCTAGTTACATGACTTCCAGAATAGGATTACCGTACCACTCTGGTGCGGATCTTATTCTGGTTGACCTACGAGGTTCGGTACTAACTTGATCTGAAGTTTCATGATCAATATCATTAGCTTCCTCACTAATTGGTGTAGTGGTCACTGGAACTGATTTCTGTGATGAACTACTTTCCAATTCGAGAGAAGGTACAATTACCTTATCAATCTCTACTTTCCTCCCACTCACTTCTTTCGAGAGAAACTTCTTATCTAGAAAGGATCCATTTTAGCAACGAATAACTTGCCTTTGGATATGTGAGGGAAGGCGTACCCAATAGTTACCTTTGGGTATTCTATGAAGACGCACTTCTCCGATTTGGGTTCGAGATTATCAGGTTGAAAACTTTTTTTCATATAAGCATCGCAACTCTAAACTTTAAGAAACGACAGCTTAGGTTTACTGCTAAACCATAGTTCATACGGTGTTGTCTCAATGGATTTAGATGATGCCCTATTAAATGTGAATGCAACTGTCTCTAATGCATAACCACAAAACGATAGTGGTAAACCGATAAGAGACATCATAGATCACACCATATCTAGTAAAGTACGATTACGACGTTCGGACACACCATTACATTGTGGTGTTCCAGGTGGCATGAGTTGCGAAACTATTTCACATTGTTTCAAATGAAGACCAAGCTCGTAACTCAAATATTTGTCTCTACGATCAGATCATAGAAACTTTGTTTTTCTTGTTATGATGATTTTCCACTTCACTCTGAAATTCTTTGAACTTTTCAAATGTTTCAGACTTATGTTTCATCAAGTAGATATACCCATATCTGCTCAAATTATCTGTGAAGGTCAGAAAATAAGGATACATGCCACGAGCCATAACACTCATCGGATCGCATACATTGGTATGTATTATTTCCAATAAGTCAGTAGCTCGTTCCATTGTTCTGGAGAACGGAATTTTAGTCATCTTGCCCAAAAGGCACGGTTCGCAAGCATCAAATGATTCATAACCAAGTGATTCCGAAAATCCATCTTTATGGAGTTTCTTCATGCGCTTTAGACCGATATGACCCAAACGGCAGTGCCACAAATAAGTTGCACTATCATTATTAACTTTGCATCTTTTGGCATCAATATTATGAATATGTGTATCACTACGATCGAGATCCAACAAACTATTTTCATTGGGTGTATGACCATTGAAGGTTTTATTCATGTAAATAGAACAACAATTATTCTCTGACTTTAAATGAATAACCGTATTGCAATAAACATGATCAAATCATGTGCATGCTCAACGCAAATGCCAAATAACATTTATTTAGGTTCTAACTCTAATCCCGAAAGTATAGGGAGTGTGTGATGATGATCATACCAATCTTGGAACCACTCCCAATACACATCGTCACTTCACCCTCAACTAGTCTCTGTTTATTCTGTAACTCCTATTTCGAGTCACTAATTTTTAGCAACCGAACAAGTATCAAATACTCAGGGGCTACTATAAACACTAGTAAGGCACACATCAATAACCTGTATATCAAATATACCCTTGTTCACTTTGCCATCCTTCTTATCCACCAAATATTCAGGGCATTTCCGCTTCCAGTGACCATTTCCTTTGCAGTGTAAGCACTCAGTTTCAGGCTTTGGTCCAGCTTCGGGCTTCTTCGCGGGAGTGACAACTTGCTTGCCATTCTGCTTAAAGTTCCCTTTCTTTCCCTTTGCCCTTTTTCTTGAAACTAGTGGTCTTGTCAATCATCAACACTTGATGATCTTTCTTGATTTCTACCTTTGTCGATTTCAGCATCACGAAGAGCTCGGGAATTGTTTTCCTCATCCCTTGCATTCTAGTTCATCACGAAGTTCCAGTAACTTGGTGATGGTGACTAGAGAACTCTGCCAATCACTATCTTATCTGGAAGATTAACTCCCACTTGATTCAAGCGATTGTAGTACTCAGACAATCTAAGTACTTGCTCACTAGTTGAGCAATTCTCCTCCATCTTTTAGGCGAAGTATTGTCAGAGGTCTCATACCTCTTGACACGGGCATGAGTCTGAAATACCAATTTCATCTCTTGAAACATCTTATATGTTCCATGACGTTTCAAAAACGTTTTTGTAGTCCCGGTTCTAAGCCATAAAGCATGGTGCACAAAAGTATCAAGTAGCCATCATATTGAGCTAGCCAAACGTTCATAACGTCTGCATCTGCTCCTGCAATAGGTCTGTCACCTAGCAGTGCATTAAGGACATAATTCTTCTGTACAGCAATGAGGATAAACCTCAGATCATGGATCCAATCCGCATCATTGCTACTAACATCTTTCAACACAATTTTCTCTGGGAACATATCAAAATAAACATATGAAAGCAACAACGGAAGATATTGATCTACAACATAATTTGCAAAATACTACCAGGACTAAGTTCATGATAAATTTAAGTTCAATTAATCATATTACTTAAGAACTCCCACTTAGACAGACATCTCTCTAGTCATCTAAGTGATCACGTGATCCAAATCAACTAAACCATGTCCGATCATCACGTTGTGTCTCAGCACGAAGAACTTTCGCAATGGTCCATACTCAGGGAGAACACTTCTTGATAATTTCGTGAGAGATCATCTCAAAATGCTACCGTCAATCAAAGCAAGATAAGATGCATAAAGGATAAACATCACATGCAATCAAAATAAGTGATATGATATGGCCATCATCATCTTGTACTTGTGATCTCCATCTCCGAAGCACCGTCGTGATCACTATCGTCACCGGCACGACACCTTGATCTCCATCGTAGCATCGTTGTCGTTACGCCATCTATTGCTTCTACGACTATCGCTACCGCTTAGTGATAAAGTAAAGCAATTACAGGGCGTTTGCATTTCATACAATAAAGCGACAACCATATGGCTCCTGCCAGTTGCCGACAACTTCGGTTACAAAACATGATCATCTCATACAATAAAATATAGCATCACGTCTTGACCATATCACAACACAACATGCCCTGCAAAAACAAGTTAGACGTCCTCTACTTTGTTGTTGCAAATTTTACGTTGCTGCTACGGGCTGAGCAAGAACCGTTCTTACCTACGCATCAAAACCACAACGATAGTTCGTCAAGTTAGTGCTGTTTTAACCTTCGCAAGGACCGGGCGTAGCCACACTCGGTTCAACTAAAGTTGGAGAAACAGACACCCGCTAGTCACCTGTGTGCAAAGCACGGCGGTAAAACCAGTCTCGCGTAAGCGTACGCGTAATGTCGGTCCGGGCCCCTTTATCCAACAATACCGCTGAACCAAAGTATGACATGCTGGTAAGAAGTATGACTTGTATCACCCACAACTCACTTGTGTTCTACTCGTGCATATAACATCAACGCATAAAACCTAGGCTCGAATGCCACTGTTGGGGAACGTAGTAATTTCAAAAAATTTCCTACGCACACGCAAGATCATGGTGATGCATAGCAACAAGCGGGGAGAGTGTTGTCCATGTACCCTCGTAGACCGTAAGCGGAAGCGTTATGACAACGCGCTTGATGTAGTCGTACGTCTTCACGATCCGACTGATCGGAGTACCGAACGTACGGCACCTGCGAGTTCAGCACACGTTTAGCTCGATGACGATCCCCGGACTCCGATCCAGCAGGGTGTCGGGGATGAGTTCTGTCAGCACGACGGCGTGGTGATGATGACGATGTTCTACCGATGCAGGGCTTCGCCTAAGCACCGCTACGATATGACCGAGGTGGAATATGGTGGAGGGGGGCACCGCACACGGCTAAGGAACGATCACGAAGATCAAATTGTGTGTCTAGAGGTGCCCCCTGCCCCTGTATATAAAGGAGCAAGGGGGAGGGGGCGGCCGGCCAAGGGAGGGCGCGCCAGGGAGGAGTCCTACTCCCACCGGGAGTAGGATTCCCCCCTTCCAAGTAGTAGGAGTAGGAGTCAAGGAAAGGGGGAAGAGAAGAGAAGGAAGGAGGGGGCGCAGCCCCTCCCCCTAGTCCAATTCGGACTAGGCCTTGGGGGGGGGGGCGCCCAACCTCTCCTCTCTCTTTCCCCTAAAGCCCAATAAGGCCCATATACTCCCCGGCAAATTCCCGTAACTCTTCGGTACTCCGAAAAATACCCGAATCACTCGAAACCTTTCCGAACTCCGAATATAGTCGTCCAATATATCGATCTTTACGTCTCGACCACTTTGAGACTCCTCGTCATGTCCCCGATCTCATCTGGGACTCCGAACTCCTTCGGTACATCAAAACTCATAAACTCATAATATAACTGTCATCGAAACCTTAAGCGTGCGGACCCTACGGGTTCGAGAACAATGTAGACATGACCGAGAACCGTTTCCGGTCAATAACCAATAGCGGAACCTGGATGCTCATATTGGCTCCTACATATTCTACGAAGATCTTTATCGGTCAAACCGCATAACAACATACGTTGTTCCCTTTGTCATCGGTATGTTACTTGCCCGAGATTCGATCGTCGGTATCTCAATACCAAGTTCAATCTCGTTACCGGCAAGTCTCTTTACTCGTTACGTAATGCATCATCTCGCAACTAACTCATCAGTCACATTGCTTGCAAGGCTTATAGTGATGTGCATTACCGAGAGGGCCCAAAGATACCTCTCCGACAATCGGAGTGACAAATCCTAATCTCGAAATACGCCAACGCAACATATACCTTCTGAGACACCTGTAGAGCTCCTTTATAATCACCCAGTTACGTTGTGATGTTTCGTAGCATACAAAGTGTTCCTCCGGTAAACGGGAGTTGCATAATCTCATAGTCATAGGAACATGTATAAGTCTGAAGAAAGCAATAGCAACATACTAAACGATCAAGTGCTAAGCTAACGGAATGGGTAAAGTCAATCACATCATTCTTCTAATGATGTGATCCCGTTAATAAAATGACAACTCATGTCTATGGTTAGGAAACTTAACCATCTTTGATTAACGAGCTAGTTAAGTAGAGGCATACTAGTGACACTATGTTTGTCTATGTATTCACACATGTGTTATGTTTCCAGTTAATACAATTTTAGCATGAGTAATAAACATTTATCATGATATAAGGAAATAAATAATAACTTTATTATTGCCTCTAGGGCATATTTCCTTCACGTTTACCACCCTCGGATTTGTGCCTTCAAAGTTGTTGATTTTTTTAGCACCAGAACGATAGACCTCCTCGATAACGTGGGGACCTTCCCATTTTGAGAGAAGTTTTCCTGCAAAAAATCTTAAACGAGAGTTGAACAATAACACATAATCTCTGACGTTAAACTCACGCTTTTGTATCCTTTGATCATGCCAGAGTTTGACTTTTTCTTTGAAAAGCTTAGCATTCTCATATGCTTCGGTTCTCCATTCATCAAGTGAGATAATATCAAATAACCTTTTCTCACCGGCAAGTTTGAAGTCATAATTAAGCTCTTTAATAGCCCAATATGCTTTATGTTCAAGTTCAAGAGGTAAATGACATGCTTTTCCATAAACCATCTTATATGGAGACATACCCATAGGATTTTTGTATGCAGTTCTATAGGCCCATAATGCATCATCAAGTTTTTTGGACCAATTCTTTCTATATCTATTCACAGTCTTTTGCAAAATTAATTTGAGCTCTCTATTGTTCAACTCTACTTGACCATTAGACTGCGGGTGATAAGGAGATGCAATTCTATGATTGACATCATACTTAGCAAGCATCTTACGGAAAGCACCATGAATAAAGTGTGAACCACCATCAGTCATAAGATATCTAGGGACTCCAAACCTCGAAAAAATAACTTCTTTAAGCATTTTAATAGAAGTGTTATGATCAACACTACTAGTTGGAATAGCTTCTACCCACTTAGTAACGTAATCAACAACAACTAAAATATGTGTATAACCATTGGAGGCAGGAAAAGGTCCCATATAATCGAAGCCCCAAACATCAAACGGTTCAATAACAAGAGAATAATTCATAGGCATTTCTTGACGTCTACTGATGTTACCTATTATTTGACATTCATCACAAGATACGACAAACTTACGAGCATCTTTGAAAAGAGTAGGCCAATAAAAACCAGATTGTAGTACCTTGTGTGCAGTTCTATCTCCAGCGTGGTGTCCTCCATAGGATTCAGAGTGACAATTGCATAGGATTTGTTCTTGTTCATGCTCAGGCACACAACGTCTAATAATACCATCTACTCCTTCTTTATAAAGGTGTGGATCATCCCAGAAGTAATGTCTTAAATCATAAAAGAACTTTTTCTTTTGCTGGTATGTGAAACTAGGCGGTATATATTTAGCAACCATGTAATTAGCATAGTCAGCATACTAAGGAGAAGTACGAGAAGCATTGACGACCGCTAATTGTTCATCAGGAAAGCTATCATTAATAGGCAGTGGGTCATCAAGAACATTCTCTAGCCTAGACAAGTTGTCTGCAACTGGGTTATCAGCTCCTTTTCTATCAACAATATGCAAGTCAAATTCTTGGAGCAACAGAACCCATCTAATTAGTCTAGGCTTAGCATCTTTCTTTTCCATAAGATATTTAATAGCAGCATGATCAGTGTGAATAGTAACTTTGGAATCAACAATATAAGGTCTAAACTTATCACATGCAAACACAACTGCTAAGAATTCTTTTGCAGTGGTAGCATAATTTCTCTAGGCAGTATCAAAAGTCTTGCTAGCGTAATGGATAACATTCAATTCCTTATCGACTCTTTGCCCTAAAGGTAAATTCCAATCAGGTGGCTGAACAATAGGTGCAGTGATCAAAGCTTTCTTAAGTGTTTCAAATGCTTCTACACAATCATCATCAAAGACAAAAGGAATATCTTTTTGCAAGAAGTTAGTCAGAGGCCTAGAGATTTTAGAAAAGTCCTTAATGAACCTCCTATAAAAACCGGCATGACCAAGGAAACTTCTTATACCTTTTATGTCCTTGGGACATGGCATCATTTAAATAGCATCAACTTTGGCTTTATCAAATTCAATACCTCTCTCGGAGATCTTTTGCCCCAAGACAATGCCTTCATTAACCATAAAGTGACACTTTTCCCAATTCAGGACGAGACTAGTGTCTTCGCATCTCTGCAAAACTCGATCAAGGTTGCTCAAACAATCATCAAAAGAGGATCCATAGACGGAGAAGTCATCCATGAATACCTCACAAATCTTTTCACAAAAATCATAAAATATAGCCATCATGCATCTTTGAAAGGTAACAGGTGCATTACATAAACCAAAAGGCATATGTCTATAAGCAAAAGTACCAAAAGGGCAAGTAAAAGTAGTTTTAGGTTGATCCCCCGCTGATACAGGTATCTGAGAGAAACCAGAATAACCATCTAGAAAGAAAAAATGTGTGTATTTGGATAGCCTTTCTAGCATTTGATCAATAAAAGGTAAAGGGTAATGATCTTTCTTAGTAGCTTTATTTAACTTACGGAAATCAATTACCATCCTATAGCCTGTAATAATTATTTGCGGGATCAATTCATCTTTATCATTAGGAACAATGGTAATACCTCCCTTTTTAGTGACACAATGGACAGGGCTTACCCATTCACAATTAGCAACGGGATAAATAATACCTGCCTCAAGGAGTTTTAGTATCTCCTTTCTTACCACTTCCTTCATTTTGGGATTTAATCGTCTTTGAGGATCTCTAACAGGTTTGGCATATTTCTCCACTGAAATTTTGTGTTGACATAATGTGGGACAAATGCCCTTAAGATCATCCAGGGTATATCCAATAGCACCTCGGTGCTTCTTCAGAGTTTTCAATAATCTTTATTCTTCTTTCTCTGAAAGGTTAGCACTAATAATAACAGGATATATTTATTTTTCATCAAGATAAGCATACTTTATTTTATTTGGTAATGGTTTGATTTCAAACATGGGTCACCCTTGGGTGGAGGGGGATCCCCAAGAATTTCAACGGGAAGATTATCTTTCAGCATAGGTTCTTGTTTAAGGAACACTTCATCTATTTCTTCCCTTTCCTTCATAAACATATCGTTTTCATGGTCTAGCAAATATTGTTCTAACGGATCAGTTGGAGGAATAGCAATGGAAGCAAGACCAATAATCTCATCCTTACTAGATATGGTTCCTTTTCACGATGTTCCTTTTCACGATGTTGTCTACTAAATTTGGCAAAATTTAACTCATGAGATGTACCGTCTACGCCAACAGTGACAACCTTCCTCTTACAACCAATCTTAGCACTAGCAGTATTCAAGAAGGGTCTACCAAAAATAATGGGACAAAAATCATCTTGTGGGGAACCAAGAACAAGAAAATCAGCAGGGTATTTAATCTTCCCACACAAGACTTCAACATCACTAACAATCCCAATAGGTTTAATGGTGTCCCTATTGGCAAGCTTAATAGTAACATCAATGTCTTCTAATTCAACAGGTGCAATATCGTGCATAATTTCTTTATAAAGATCATAAGGTATCGCATTAGCACTAGAACCCATATCACATAAACCATGATAACAATGATCTCCTATTTTAACAGAAATAACATGAGTGCCTACAACAGGTCTACGTGTCTTAGTATCGGGTCTAGCAATATTAGCAGTTTCACCCAAGAAAGAGATAACATGCCCATCTAAATCCTCATCCAAAAGATCTTTAATTATGGCAATACCAGGTTCAACATTAATTTTCTCAGAAGGTGTATATGTCCTGGTATTACTCTTACGAACAACAGTCGAAGCTTTAACATGATCTTTTATCCTAACAGGAAAAGGAGGTTTTTCAACATAAGCAGTAGGAATAATAGGATCACTATATGTAATAGTCTTCTCTTGGACTGTAATAGGTGCAACTACTTTCACTTCAACAGGAGGATTATATTTAAACCACTTCTCTTTAGGGAGATCAACGTGAGTAGCAAAAGTTTCGCAAAAAGTAGCTACTATCTCAGAGTCAAGTCCATACTTAGAGCTAAATCCACGGAAAGCATCGGTATCCATAAAAGATTTAACACAATCAAACTTAGTTGTCATACCTGACTCCTTACCATCGTCGGAACCCCAATCTTTGGAGTTGCGTTTAATCTTTCCAATAAGTCCCATTTGAAATCAATAGTCTTCAGCATATAGGAACCAGCACAAGAAGTATCGAGCAAGTTGCAATTATAAGGAGAAAGCCGAGCATAAAAATTATGAATAATATATATGTAATTACAACAAGAGAGCTCATGATTGGGGCATGAATACAAAATTGATTTAAGCCTCCCGCAAGCTTGAGCGATGCTTTCTCCTTCGCGAGGCCAGAAATTATATATGTAATTACGATCACGATGAACAAGATGCATAGGATAGAACTTCTGGTGAAATTCCAACTTCAATCGCTTGTAATTCCAAGATCTCGTATCATCACATAGCCTATACCATGTCATTGCATCTCCCTTCAAAGATAAAGGGAAGACCTTCCTATTGACAACATCATCGGGAATACCTGCAAGCTTAAATAATCCACAAACTTCATCCACAAAGATAAGGTGTACGTTGGGATGCAATGTTCCGTCTCCTGCAAAAGGATTAACTAGCAGTTTTTCTATCATACCCGAAGGAATCTCAAAGTGAATATTTTCATAAGGTTCAGTAGGTTGAGGAGCATCTCTTTGCTCTTCTGGTTGGGGTGAAGATACCCCAAACAAGCCCCTCAAAGGATTAGTTTCCATAGTGACAAGTAACAGAAAATTTCAGCACACTATATAAATGTTTCCTTAGCAAGTTCCACTCACCAAAAGCGCTACACTCCCCGGCAACGGCGCCAGAAAAGAGTCTTGATGACCCACAAGTGTAGGGGATCTATCATAGTCCTTTCGATAAGTAAGAGTGTCGAACCCAACGAGGAGCAGAAGGAAATGATAAGCGGTTTTCAGTAAGGTTTTCTCTGCAAGCACTGAAATAGTAGGTGATAGATAGTTTTGTGATAAGATAAATAGTAACGAGCAAAAAGTAAATAAAGTAAATAAAGTGCAGCAAGGTGGCCCAATCCTTTATGTAGCAAAGGATAAGCCTGGAAAAATTCTAATAATGAGGAAGGAGCTCCCGAGGACAAATTGGGAATTATCGTCAAGCTACTTTTCATCACGTTCATAAGAATCACGTTCGGTACTTTGATAATTTGATATGTGGGTGGACCGGCACTTGGGTACTGCCCTAACATGGACAAGCAACCCACTTATGATGAACTAGGGTTTTGAGATGAGATGGTGCTGGTGAAGATGTTGATGGAGATTGACCCCCTCTCGATGAGAGGATCGTTGGTGATGACGTTGGTGATGATTTCCCCCTCCCGGAGGGAAGTGTCCCCGGTAGAACAGCTCTGCCAGAGCCCTAGATTTATTCCGCCAAGGTTCTGCCTCGTGGCGGTGGAGTTTCATCCCGTAAGCTTGCTCACGAATTTTTCCAGGACAAAACCATTCATATAGCAGAAGATGGACACCGGAAGCCCACCAGGGGGCCCAGGAGATAGGGGGCCGCGCCCTAGGGGGGGTGCCCCCCTGTCTCCTGGACAGGGTGTGGGCCCCCTGACGTATTTATTTTGCTCATAATTTTTTATTAAATCCAAAAAGTTGTTTTGTGGAGTCTTAGGTCTTTTGGAGTTGTGCAGAATAGGTTTCCAACGTTTGCTCCCTTTCCAGCCAGAATTCCAGCTGCCGGCATCCCCCTCTTCATGGTAAACCTTGTAAAATAAGAGAGAATAGCCATACATATTGACATATAATGTGTAATAACATCCCATAATGCAATAAATACTGATATAAAAGCATGATGCAAAATGGACGTATCAAGCACCGTCTCGATCAACACTGAGAACCTAAGGCATAAGGACCGAGAGAATTTGCGCAGCCTCCTCTTCATGAAGCTGCACGAATGATACAAGTTCCCCGCTGGATTTGCAAACACACGCCTCTCAGGGAACAAAGTGAACAGTGCCGCCCTCACGAGGATGAGCACGGCCCTGTTTACTTGGAGAAGCACAGTGAAGGCAATGATTGAAAAAGGTGATAGTTATGAGAAGATCAAGGCGAAATATCCTTTGATGAGCGAAGATGACTACAAAGAGTTCAAGATCAAGTGTGAGAGCAGCGCAACCTCCGAATCAAGTCAGTGGGGGAAAGAAATGTGGCAATTGAACTTAGGGGTCCACCAACTCGGTCCCGGCGGTTACAGAGTGGCGGAGCCTATATGGGACAAGGAGGACGCGGAGCGTGCCGAGCAAGGCCTACCGCCCCGCTTCGAGAAATACCGTGACAAGCAGACCAGGAACTTTCTCAGGGCCCGGTACAAGGAGGACCCGGTAACAAAGGAGCTTACCACGGATTTGAAGACCAGGGTGCCCGAGCTTGTTCTGGTAAGGAATACACCCCCGCATAATTAGCTCCATATGGTTGCATTCTAATTAATCCCCACTATTTCGAAATGATTCACGTTCCTTCCGCAGGACACTGAAAGAAGTAGCGCGGGGTCGTCTCAGAGCTCCCCTTTCGACACCCCTTTAAATAGGGCGTTGAACGTAATGAAAAACAAGGATAAGCTCAGTAAGCCGACGTCATCTGGTCGTGTGGCTGGCAAAGGCTTGTCCAAAAAATGGTCATCATACTATACCGCTGGTGGGCGAAAAGAAGAAAAAGACCAGCTCGGAAAGCCAGACACGCGAGGTTGAAGCAGTCAAAGCACAAGTGGCATGTATTCCGGAGATTGTCCAAGAGCAAGTGCAACAACAACTGGGAACGACACTCACCGCCATGGTGCCTACGTTGATTCATGGGCTGACGACGTGGACTGCGGGCGGGCAGCAGGGGCCTCCCCCGGTTCCCAGCTTCACGGCCAGCAACTCGCACAATGCGCAAGCGGCGCCATTGGTGTCTCAGGCAGCGCCATTGGTGTCTCCGGCGGAGGCGGTATTCGTGTCTCTGGCGTCGGCACAGGCATTGGAGCTTAATGCACCCAGGTGTACGCCAACTGGCACCTTGCCAGCAAGCGGCCCCTCTGTCAGTTGCACGCCCGCCGTTGGCGGTGCCTTGACATTAGACGAGCTCGACAACATCACGGTAACTAAGCCTCTCGGCCGATGACTTCATCTCCTTGCCTTTGACTGGGCATCCCTGATGCCCTACATGTTTTCGCAGGGCGCCGCCGACGTTCCTTGCACTCTCTTGCACTTCGTGGGCGGCGAGTTGGTCGATGTCGCCAAGGGCAGAATCATTCAACCAGGCAACCCCGTGTTCCACGGTAATCCGATGCCACCCACAGTGTATAGGGTTGAACTGGTTCAGGTGCTGCCAGGCTGCGACGAGCTGTTACCTCCGATTCGACCCGCTAGGGCCGACGAAGAAGATGAGATGACCCTCAGCGCCTGCGTAAGCTGGCCCCTGCTTTGGCCGAAGAGCCAAATTCATTTGGGGGCGGGGGACACCACCACACAGACAGGACTGCCAATCGTGTCGGCGCCAAGCCATGGCAAGAGCGCCGCAATGCTACCGGACATGCCGGACATCCCTATGGCACAGGATCCGGACATGCATATGGCACAGGATCCGGACGATGACGACAACGACGACGGTACATTTTCCAATGTCGATAAGTAGTTGGCTGAACATGGGTACACTGACGAGTTCTGCGGGCCTCCTTCTCAAGAACCCAACCAAGACGACCGCGATCTAGTTGGTACGGCGAAGAAATCCAATTGCAATAGGCGTCGTCTGGCGTTCAGTTCTCAGGAGACGCCTCCAGCTCCCGCCTTCACAGAGCCTCAGATAGCTGAGGTGCGAAATATTATCAGCCCCAACACGCTCAAGAAGGCAGTCTGTGAGCAGAACTCGGTCCCATTACAACAGATCAAGAAGAAGTGATGGAAATGGAAAACTAACAAGGGCGCCGGTGCGAGCCAGCCGGCATCAAGTACGATCCGTGCTCAGGACGGGCCACCTTCACCTAAGGATATCTCGAGGAGGGTGCATGTGGCGGGTAGGGCGATGCTACCGACAAATATGCTCAATGCTGCAACTAGTGCTATGGGGAGTATGCATGACAATGTTCTTTCTTTGGAGAAGCGGCGTCTCTCCCAGAATGATGTGGCATACCCGGTTTTCGTGGCCAAGGTGCCAGAGGGCAAGGGCTTCGTGGATGGCGTCATCGGGGGTGCGATCGTCCTGCGGTTTGATGACATCTTTGCTATGTTTAACCTTCATCCGCTGCACTACACCTTCGTTCGGCTGTTTTCACTGAGTATGGATATGTGTATCATTCGAGACAAGACCCCGGACATCGTGATAGTCGACCCCTTCTACATGCGTGCCAAGATCTTGGGCAGCGCTGGGGACCGGCAAGTCGCGAGTTCATACCTCGAAGGCGTCATTTTGGCAAACCCAGACAAGGATAACTTCCTCGTGCCTTACTTTCCCGAGTAAGTCATCCCCTCATCGCCCCGTAACATATGAGTTCTTAGATTTCGATCGTTCTTTTTTTCTAACATTCCGTGTTCTGTACAGTGACACACATTGCACACTCATCCTCTTAAGTCCGAAATATTCCACAGCCACGTATTTCGACCCGGACTGTGACTCCAAGATAGACTACACAAATATCAAGAAAGTTCTTGATGATGCTCTCCCCGGCTACGCCAAATCTGGAAGCACCTTTAAGAGGCCAGTTCGTAGGTACGGCAAGCACGTGTTCACCCACAATACGACATTCCCCTGCGTCAAGCAGCCGCCTGGCGGTTAGAAGGATGCCTACTACGCCCTCCATCACATGCGGGCGATCGTACGGGACCATAATCACCTTCTGCTACCAAATAATGCCAAAGATTGGGCCGCAAGCTTCGTGGCAATCCAGGACGTGGACCTCCGACAAGAATTCTTTCGCATCCAATCAGAGTTTGCAGAAATCATCCATCAAGATGTCCTTCGTACCTCGGGGCAGTTCTACCTTAGATATCAACCGTCCAATAGTGAGATAGACACAATGCTACAAATGCAGGCTGACAACGCCCGCGACTTCATGACCATCACGAAAGCCGGCGGCTTCATCCACGCTCCGGTCCCACGAGTCGAGTCGAAAGTAGTGATGCTATTTGTAGTTCTGAAACATCGATTAGCTCATGTTGTAATTAAACTTTAATGAACTAGTATGTCTCTTTGGTTTGGACAGTCGTTCAACTTAGATGTAATCGATGCTATTTATTAGTAGGACCATGAATCATGCTATTAATTTCTTGCCTTTCTCTTCCGATCCTTTTGTTGCATACTTATATATTGCTTGTGTATTGTCTGTTGTTTGGCTTGTGCATAGAGATGCCGTCGTATGTCGTGTACATGGGTAAGGTTCCCGGAGTCTACGACGACTGGGAGGTGTGTCGGAGACAGGTTCACCGTTTCAGCGGGAACAGTTACAAAGGGTACACCACTAGGGCGGAGGCGGAATCTAGATACGCCCGCTATCTAGCGGGAGAGAGGAGGAAGCATTGGAGGAACCAGATGAAGACCAGTTTCATCACGATGATGCTCATCGTGATGACCGCAGCTCTCTTCTATGTGATGGTAGTTTAGATGATCGATATCGACTTGTAATGTGAATACAAACTCGCTACTCGCGATCTCCGAGACTTGTAATGTTCTATCTTTGTTCGGTCTTTTGAATTCGGAGACTAATATGATGAATTGTATTCACAGACTAATCTTCTATTGTATTCGATGAATCTGCTGTTGCTGTGTGGTGCTGTCTATATTCTGTCCAATAATACATTTTGTAACCTGTGCAAAAATCAGAAAAGTAAAAAAAACCTAATATTCATACTAATTGCGCATCACACCAAAGTGCGCCACTAGTATGCCAAAGTATACTAATGGCGCATCCCCCTACAGTGCGCCATTAGTATGCGAAATATACTGCGCATCACACCATAGTGCGCCATTAGTATGCCAAAGCACATGGATAAATATGGCCCCCTGGGAGGCATACTAATGACGCATGTTGCTCCATACTAATGGTGCACGACGTGGTGCACCATTAGTATACCAGATACTAATGACGCACCATAGTATATCAGATAGTAATGACGCACCAGTGGTGCGTTATTAGTATATAATACTAGTGGCGTGGTACTAGCACTAGTAGAAAAGGGGGCAATGGTCCAGGCCGGTCCAGCCCATTAGTCCCGGTTCAATCCAGAACCGGGACCAATGGGGGCATTGGACCCGGTTCTTGAGCCCCGGGGGCCGGCCGGGCCACGTGGGCCATTGGTCCCGGTTCATCTGGACCTTTTGGTCCCGGTTGGCGGGACGAACCGGGACCAATGTGCCTTGCTCCTGGCCCACCACCATTGGTCCCGGTTGGGGGAATGAACCGGGACCAAAGGCTTCCCTTTAGTCCCGGTTCATGCCACGAACCGGGACCAATTAATTGCCTATATATACCCCGCGAGCAGAGCACTATCACTGCTCTGTTTTTCATGGCCGGCGAGGAGAGAGCTTTGTGTTGCTCTAGCTCACCTCCTATGCACACGAGGTGTTCGATGGAATGCCCGAGCCACACTACTTAAGCTTTCTCCTCTCCAAGCTCCACCTCCAAGCTCCATTTTTCTCAATATTTGTCTAGGTTTAGCGGTCCGTCACGTCCCGTCCCCGTCTTCACCGCCGTCGATCGCCCGCGTCGCCGGCACCACCGTGGTGAGCCTCTTGTTCTTATCTTCTTTCTGAAAGGAAAAAAAAACTCTTACTTGTATGTTTATATAGATACTTGTATAATTTTCTTACTTTTATTATTGCATCTTATATAGTGCGTTGGTTTTGGTATCCGCCCCCGTCGGCCCTCGTCCTGTCTATGATTCAGATGTGGTATATATTATATTTTCATAACTATTGGTTCATTTATTGTTTATGACAATTATGCCGACCAACGTGACATAGATTTTATTTATCTAGGAGGTTGTTGAACCGGAAATTCCAGCCGACCCTATTGTCGAGAGGTTAAATTTAGTTGAAGAAGAGAACAATTTGTTGAAGGAAAAAATTAGAAAAATTGAGGAGGAGAAGATGATATTGGAGTTGCATGTTGCGGATGTCATCGATGATCACAAGATCAAGATGGATGCAATGCGCTTGAAGATTAGAAAGATTAGAAAATATGCCATTCATACCGTGGCTTGGTATCATTATGCCATTGGATCAGTTGTTACATTGGTTGCGATTATGATCGCATTTGTTTTCGCTTTGAAATGTTTTACATAGTTTCAGTGTATGGTTTAATTAATTTAGATGCTCTGCAGACCTTTATGTTGTTAGATGAGAACTATGTATGTACTTTGGTTTTAATGTGATGATGAACTTCTATTAATTTGGTCACTTAATTATATAATGCACGCAGATGAACCGGCAATGGATGTACGGTTCAAGACACACCTCGGAGTACATTAAGGGCGTGCATGATTTTCTCGAAGTGGCTGAGGCAAACAAGCAGAATGGTTTTATGTGTTGTCCATGCCCTGTATGTGGGAATACGAAGTCTTACTCTGACCGGAAAATCCTCCACACCCACCTGCTTTACAACGGTTTCATGCCACACTATAATGTTTCGACGAGGCACGGAGAAATAGGGGTTATGATGGAAGATGGCGAAGAAGAAGAGTACGATGACAACTATGTGCCCCCTGAATACGGTTATGCTCCTGAAGATCAAGAGGAACCAGACGATGTGCACGATGATGCTGCAACGGGCGAAGCTGCTGAAGATCAAGAGGAACCAGATGATGTGCCCGATGATGATGATCTCCGCCGGGTTATTGTCGATGCAAGGACGCAATGCGAAAGTCAAAAGGAGAAGCTGAAGTTCGATCGCATGCTAGAGGACCACAAAAAAGGGTTGTACCCCAATTGCGAAGATGGCAACACAAAGCTTGGTACCGTACTGGAATTGCTGCAGTGGAAGCCAGAGAATGCTGTGCCTGACAAAGGATTTGAGAAGCTACTTAAAATATTGAAGAAGAAGCTTCCAAAGGATAACGAATTGCCCGACAGTACATACGTTGCAAAGAAGGTCGTATGCCCTCTAGGATTGGAGGTGCAGAAGATACATGCATGCCCTAATGACTGCATCCTCTACCGCGGTGCGTACAAGGATCTGAACGCATGCCCGGTATGCAGTGCATTACGGTAAAAGATCAGACGAGATGACCCTGGTGATGTTGACGGCGAGCCCCCCAGGAAGAGGGTTCCTGCGAAGGTGATGTGGTATGCTCCTATAATACCACGGTTGAAACGTCTGTTCAGAAACGGAGAGCATGCCAAGTTGATGCGATGGCACAGTGAGGACCGTAAGAAAGACGGGAAGTTGAGATCACCCGCTGACGGGTCGCAGTGGAGAAAAATCGAGAGAAAGTACTGGGATGAGTTTGCAAGTGAGCCAAGGAACGTATGGTTTGCTTTAAGCGCGGATGGCATTAATCCTTTCGGGGAGCAGAGCAGCAATCATAGCACCTGGCCCGTCACTCTATGTATGTATAACCTTCCTCCTTGGATGTGCATGAAGCGGAAGTTCATTATGATGCCAGTTCTCATCCAAGGCCCTAAGCAACCCGGCAATGACATTGATGTGTACCTAAGGCCATTAGTTGAAGAACTTTTAGAGCTGTGGAATGGAAACGGTGTACGTACGTGGGATGAGCACAAACAGGAGGAATTTAACCTAAAGGAATTGCTGTTCGTGACCATCAACGATTGGCCCGCTCTCAGTAACCTTTCAGGACAGACAAACAAGGGATACCACGCATGCACGCACTGTTTACTTGACACCGATAGTATATACCTGGCAAGTTGTAGGAAGAATGTGTACCTGGGCCATCATCGATTTCTTCCGACCAACCATCAATGTCGAAAGAAAGGCAAGCATTTCAAAGGCGAGGCAGATCACCGGAAGAAGCCCGCCATGCGTACCGGTGATCACGTACTTGCTATGGTCAATGATTTACACGTAATCTTTGGAAAGGGTCCCGGCGGACTAGCTGTTCCGAGTGACGCTGGGGGACACGCACCCATGTGGAAGAAGAAATCTATATTTTGGGACCTACCCTACTGGAAAGACCTAGAGGTCCGCTCTTCGATCGACGTGATGCACGTGACGAAGAACCTTTGCGTGAACCTGCTAGGCTTCTTGGGCGTGTATGGGAAGACAAACGATACAGCTGAGGCACGGGAGGACCTGCAACGTTTGCACGAAAAAGACGGCATGCCTCCAAAGCAGTATGAAGGTCCTGCCAGCTATGCTCTTACCAAAGAAGAGAAGGAAATCTTCTTTGAATGCCTGCTTAGTATGAAGGTCCCGACTGGCTTCTCGTCGAATATAAAAGGAATAATAAATATGGCAGAGAAAAAGTTTCAGAACCTAAAGTCTCATGACTGCCACGTGATTATGACGCAACTGCTTCTGGTTGCATTGAGGGGGCTTCTACCGGAAAACGTCCGGTTAGCCATTATGAAGCTATGTGCATTCCTCAATGCAATATCTCAGAAGGTGATCGATCCAGAAATCATACCAAGGCTAAGGAGTGATGTGGTGCAATGTCTTGTCAGTTTCGAGCTGGTGTTCCTACCATCCTTCTTCAATATCATGACGCACATCCTAGTTCATCTAGTTGACGAGATTGTCATTCTAGGCCCCGTATTTCTACACAATATGTACCCCTTTGAGAGGTTCATGGGAGTCCTAAAGAAATATGTCCGTAACCGCGCTAGACCAGAAGGAAGCATCTCCATGGGCCATCAAACAGAGGATGTCATCGGGTTTTGTGTTGACTTCATTCCTGGCCTTAAGAAGATAGGTCTCCCTAAATCGCGGTATGAGGGGAGACTGACTGGAAAAGGCACGCTTGGAAGGGACTCAATAATATGCAGGGACAGATATTTTTGGTCTCAAGCACACTACACAGTTCTACAGAACTCTACCTTGGTGACCCCGTATGTCGATGAACACAAGAACAGTCTGCGCTCCAAACACCCGGAGCAGTGCGACGACTGGATTACATGTGAACACATCAGGACTTTCAGCAGTTGGTTGGAAGCACGTATCAGAGGTGACAACACTGTTTGTGATGAGCTGTACTTGTTATCCAGGGGACCATCTTTGACTGTATTGATTTGGAAAGGATACGAGATGAATGGGAATACATTTTACACGATTGACCAAGATCAAAAGAGCACCAACCAAAATAGCGGTGTCCGCTTTGATGCAACAACCGAGAGGGGAAATGACACATATTATGGTTACATAGTGGACATATGGGAACTTGACTACGGACATGATTTTAAGGTCCCTTTGTTTAAGTGCAAATGGGTCAATGTGTCAGGAGGCGGGGTACAGGTAGACCCACAGTACGGAATGACAACAGTGGATCTGAAAAATCTTGGGTACACTGACGAACCGTTCGTCCTAGCCAATGATGTGGCACAGGTTATCTATGTGAAGGACATGTCTACCAGACCGAGAAAGAGAAAAGATAAGGAAGCGAATACATCATACGATGAGCCAAAGCGCCACATAGTTCTTTCAGGAAAAAGGGACATCGTGGGAGTGGAGGACAAGACAGACATGTCTGAAGATTATGAAAAGTTTCATGAAATTCCTCCCTTTAAAGTCAAGGCTGACCCCAGCATCCTGATAAACGATGAAGATTATCCATGGTTACGGCGCAATAAGCAAATGACACAAGCGAAGAAAAAGTGAAGACTTTCTCCCGCAACTATTATGATGATACCATGCCAACTTTGTAACTGACGAGTATGATACCATTGTCCATTTTGTACATGCACATGCTATGTGTGGGTCAATTTATGATACCATGCCAACTTTCAACTTTTAGAGTTCATTTGAAATGCTTTAATGTCTTATGGTTCGGCCCTCGTAATAATTAAAAATAGCAACAATAAGTATTTTGTTGTAAGTAGAAACAAAATAAAATAAATAAAGCAAGAAAGAAAACAAAAAAACAAAAAAGTGGAAAGTTTATAATTTTCCTAAAACTAAAAGCAAAAAGAATTAAAAAATAAAGCAAAAAACAAAAGAAAATAAATAATGCAGAAAACAAAACCAAAAAACAACAATAAGTATTTTGTTGTAAGTAGAAACAAAATAAAATAAATAAAGCAAGAAAGAAAACAAAAAAAACAAAAAAAGTGGAAAGTTTATAATTTTCCTAAAACTAAAAGCAAAAAGAATTAAAATAAAGCAAAAAAAAGAAAATAAATAATGCACAAAACAAAACAAAAAAACTGGAAAAAAATAAAAATAGCAACAATAAGTAAAGAAAACAAAAAACAAACAAAAATGCCCCCACTGGGCCCCCACGGCCTGAATACGACTTGAATCCCTACTATGGGCCAGGATTCAGGCCCGCAGTAGGCCCAGAAGGCCCATCAGGCAAAGCAGTCGCAAGTAGGCCCATAAGCCTGTAGTAGAGAGGAGTTCGAGAGGGGTGCGGTAGTGGGGCTTATAAACCACTGCGCGCCCCTCTCAACTAGCGAGGTGGGACTAAACTTTGGCCCCGATGCGGGCAACACAGGGGCCTTTGGTCCCGGTTGGTGGCTCCAACCGGGACTAAAGGGGGGGGCATTGGTCCCGGTTGGTGCCACCAACCGGGACTAAAGGCCGCAGCTTCCCGCCCTTTGGGCTGCCGAAAAAGAGGCCTTTGGTCCCGGTTGGTGGCACGAACCGGGACTAAGGGTGCATTAGTCCCGGTTTGCGCCACCAACCGGGACCAATGCTCCTTGTATATAAGTAGCACTTCGCAGTTTTGCAGAGTTCATCGCCACCAGTTGCCCCCGACGACGCCGAGCACATCGACGCCGCCAGGCTGCCCCGACGCCGCCCGCCGCCCCCGCCGTCGCCGTCGCCCTCGCCCGCGCCCGTCGTCGTCATGGGCCTCCCCGAGCCCGCGCCGGCCTCCCTGAGCCCGCGCCGTCCTCCCCGAGCCCGCGCCCGCCGTCGTCGCCGCCAGGCTGCCCCGTCGCCCGCCCCTGCGCGCCGCGCCCCGAGCCCCTGCCCCGTCGCCGTCGGCCGCCCCCACGCGCCGCCACCGCTGTGAGCCGCCGCGCCGCACCGGCTCTGTTTTTTTTCCATTTTTATTAGTTTAATTTTTTTGTTCAATGTATATATATGTGTATGTATGTGGCTATATATATGCGGCTCTATTTTTTTCATTTTTATTAGTTTAATTTTTTTGTTCATATATATATATATAATGTATATGTGTATGTATGTGGCTATGTGTATGTAATGTTCAAAAATTGTTCAGAGCATGTTTTTGTTCATATATGTATTTATTGTTCATATGTGTATTTATTGTTCATGTTTTTTTTCTGTTCATAGATTTTTTGTATCTATTGGGTCTTCGTCGCTCTGTATTTATTGTATCTATTGGTGATATTAATTATTGTATAATATGCAAATGTTTGTATATTCATATGAACAATGCATTAGGCAAAACCTTTGTTTTTTTTTTGAAATTTTCTATTTGAACATTTTTTTTAAACAAGCAATACTAAAAGAATGAGAGGAAAAAGGAAAATAAGAAGAGGAAGAAAGGAGAAAAAGAGGAGAGGAAGAAGAGGAGAAATAAATAAGAAGAGGAAAAAAGAAGAAAAAGAAGAGGAGAAGAAGAAAGGAATAGAGGAGAAAGAAGAAATTCTATTTTTTCTTCTTTCTCCTCTATTCCTTTCTTCTTCTCCTCTTTTTTTTCTTCTTCTTCTTCCTTCTTGCTTTTTCTCTTTTCTTCCTTTTCCTTAATTATTTTCCTCTCTCGAGGGAGAAGAAGAAAAAGAAGAGGAGAAGAAGAAAGAAAGGAATAGAGGAGAAAAAAGAAACTTCAACACGAGCTAGGGGGTGGTACCGATACCCCCTCCCCAATAGCATTATTTTCCCATGTATATGTATGTTGCGTCGTTGTTGATATAATCCCCTCTAGATAACTTCGACATGAGGGGCAGTTGATATATATATATATATACCCCCTCTCGACCGTGATAACTTATACAACTGCAGCACCCCCCTTGGCCCTCTCGCTCGACCAAAACTCTCGAGGACACCCAAACCCTAGAGAGAAAATGATGTTGGTCTCCTACCGCCTCCCGCCATGCCCCTACCCGACAAATTAACTCTCTCGAGGCCACCCAAATTTATCAAGTTAAAAGAGCGTTATCGTCGAGGCCACCCCAAACCCTTGAAGCCTTGTGTCGAGGCCACTAACATGATTCCTTATTGTGATTAGCTAGCTAGTTCTACGTTTGCCACTAATATATATATATATATATATATATATATATATATATATATATATATATATATATATATATATATATATATCCATCTGTACCATGTTTGAATAATAATTGACATGTTGTAAATATTTGCAGAAACTATGGAGAACTCCCGAGACGAAGAAACAATAGCGATGTTGCGGGACATAATCGCAAATGGATCAACTGATGATGTTGCTCATTTCTCCTCGACACCGTTGATCAGCTAGATGAAGAAGAGGGCTATGTTTATGATGGTGGCTTCGACCCATTAATGCCGGTACAAGAGGAGGACTATGTTCATGATGGCTCCGGTGACACAATGGAGGTACAAGACGAAGGAGACCATGCTGACTGCTCCGGTCACCGAACCGAGTCCGGCCAGGTATATATATATTAGTTAAGCCCGTGCTGACTAGTTAATTGATGCATCCATTGTTTTGGTATATGTACACATATTAATTACTGTCGTCTTTCTTCCTTATAATTTCTAGCCCTCCGGATCGAGCACAACTTCGGTAAGGAGACGAGGCCCGAAGAAAAAGTTGAGCTCGGATGAAAAGTTTGAGATCATAGAAATCGCGCCCGACGGCGAACCGATTGAACCCATCCGGACAAGGAAGGCATTTTCTGCTCAGTGCGGGGTTCTTGTTAGGGACAGGATCCCGATCAGCATCCAGCAATGGTATAAGCCTGCTAAGGATGAAGACGCTGAGGTGTCTTATGTCAATGATATGCAGAAAGAAGATCTTTGGACTGAGCTGAAGGCAAATTTCACCCTACCACCAGAGGAGGATCCGGAGAAACCAGTTAAAGAGCAATTAATCAAGTCTTGTGCTCTTAAGAAGATGGCAGGCATAATGAGGAGGTGGAGGAAAGAGCTGAACCAGTTTGTCAAGGAAAAAAAGACACCAGAATTCATCGGCAAATATGAGAAGATCAAAGATCACTGGCCCGCATTTGTGGCCCACAAGACATCGGAAAAGAGTAAGAAGATGTCGGAGACAAACAAGAAAAATGCTGCGAAGAAGAAGCTTCACCATCGCACGGGGTCAGGTGGCTACCTCAAAGCCCGGCCTAAGTGGTCCAAGGCTGAGCATGATCTGCTTGAAAAAGGGATCGAACCAGAGACAATGCGCAGGCCAGACCGTTGCCAGACTTGGTTCTTCGGGGATGGCGGAACCTTGGACCCTGTAACAGGGAAGTGTCAGTGGACGGATGAGCAACTGCAAACACCAGTCAAGAACCTTCGACACTATATCGATGCAGCGCAGCGAGGGACGTTCCTTCCAAACAGGGAGAAGGACGAGCTCACAATGGCCCTTGGGTATCCCGAGCACCCTGGACGGACACGAGGCACGCCAGGCTCCATTCCGTGGAAGGTTGGTTTTCCGGACGCAGGGGGTTACAAAACCCACGAGAGGAGGAAGAAACTGGAGCAGGACCAAATGCAGTCGCTGCTTGGAAGGGTAATGGGGCTAGAGGATCGAGAAGAGGAACGAGAAGCAGCAGATCGCAACAAACGACATGCCGAAGCTTCCCCCGAAGCTACCCCACCATCTCAGTGGAGAAGCAGCGTGGCTTCCACCGAGCTGCTTCAGCCAGAGCATGTCTTGACGGATCCTGCCAGCTATCCCGTGGATGGTATCACGGAGTCTCAAAATTGCCACATGATGGCGCGATGGATGAATTTGAAGGTCAAGGCGGCTGTTGGCCAAGTTTATCCTAGTGGACCCGACACAACTTATCACTGCCAGCCGATTCCAAAAGGATATGCTAAGGTGATGGTGGATGAAATAACGGAGGGATTTGAGGACCTCGTGCTTGAGCACCCTACCGGTGAAGGGGAGACTAGGCTGGGTTCTGCTCTGAAGACTCCATGCCTATGGAAGAAGGAGCTCATCAACCTTCTGTACTGGACGCCTCCGCCTCCTCCTCCTGCTCCGGCGAGTCAGGGCACTCCGCCTCCTCCACCGCCTCCTCCTCCGGCGAGTGACGATCAGGGCACGCGTGGCGGCACTCCGCCTCCTTCTCCGGCGCATGGCGGCACTCCGCCTCCTTCTCCGCCTGCACCGGCGCTCCCGAACAGCCAGTAGCATCCTCCTTCTCCGCCTCGCCAGCAAGGGCGGAAGAGACCCGCCGCCGCCCCGGCTGCTCCGGCGCGTCGTACTCCTGCTCCTCCGCCTCGTAAGCAAGCACGAAAGAAGACAGACGCCGCAGCCGCTCCGTCTGTTCCGGCGTCTAGCAGCACAACCAGAGGTTGGAGCCAATACAAATACGGTCCATCATCTCTCAAGCCTCTAGAGAAGTTACCGTATGAGAGGTCCGAGGAGGAAAACGATACGATTGTGCAGGCCCACGTGAAGGAGTTCTTTGAAGGGGTGAAAGCAAAGAGACATCCACCTCCGGAGGAGAAGGTAGATCCGGTGAAAGCAAAGCGCACTATCGATGCCATGAGGAAACCACCAAAGTCTCCGCCGAGAACCAACTATGAGCGCATTACTGAACAGACATATCTCCAAGCCCAGCGGTCGGGAACTACTGTCAGTGCTAAAAGGTCAAAACAACGAGCACAGGGGAAAAAATTGCCCAGCTCGGCGAACAAGCACAGCAATCGTGCCCCCCGCTCAATGTGTCTAATGCTCCGGGGACGGTGGCCGGTTATGGCAATCTTGACGATTACCTACCTGACGATGCACTTCCTGATTTCTTGAAGGTGGACGGACACAGATACGAGTACGGGAAGCCTCTCATCAAAGATGAAAAATCTCTGACAACAATGATGCGAAGATTCCATAATTGGTACATGGAAACCTGCAGAGAGTCTGATGGTAAGAATGCTTTGTATCTGCATATTAAAGAGGAGCACGATCTCGTTGCAAATGATCTGTTGACTGTTCCATTTGAGGAGTTCTTCGAGTTCTTCAATCAAAAGGCCCTCGATAAATTAATGGTCTTTTGCTACTGCCTGTAAGTACTATTTCTGTCGTTAAGTCTCTATATATAGCTCGGCTCTTTCATTGCATGCATGTATTTATAATTAATTATCCTCAATATATTATGCAGATTGAAGATCGTCGAGTGCAAAAAACAAGAAATTTATGATATTGGGTTCATTAACACAAATATCATAGATGTATTTCTGGTTGAAAAGAACGTCAAAGAGGCCGAGGACAACTTGCTACGATCGTTGATAAAAAATCAAAACAAAGATACCACACTCTTTCCTTACAACGGCCCGTGAGTGTTACTGTCGTGTGCATATTCGGTTTCCCTTATTACTCAAGCGAGGTTATAGTAATGTAATTGATGAGTTATGCATGCGTGCGCAGGTACCACTATATTCTTCTGGAGATTAAGCTTGAGCGTGGACTAGTTACCGT